>NC_056733.1:1013940948-1013970948 GCF_019279795.1 Protopterus annectens
TGCAGACACTGTACTGCTAATAATGAGAAGCATATAGCAAATGAACCCTAATGCCCTGGCCTGTGATTGGCTGCCCATGCATTCCCCTATCTTTCCATCAGCCCAGTGTCTTTCAGTGCTCCTTCATAACATTAACCTCACCTTGGATAAAGCTACATTCACACAGTATTTTCCTGGAGGGGCTTATAATATCCATTTCAGGCATTGCCTTTTCCATTTTCAGTGTAACACACTGTAACCAGCCTGTGCAATCTGCCTAATGAAGGGCAGACATACTGTACAGTCATAAAACTTCTTTTACTATTATTCTATGGTAGCTCTAGCAGTCCTGCTATCATCATATGGTGATGGACAGCAGCTATAATTCATCAGATTTGTACAATTACTCATTCATGCATAAATAAGCAGCTACCATGAGACTTTGATGTAGAGTAATGAAAGTCCTTACTTAAAAATGGGCAGTGCATTTTAAAAATTAAATATGTAAACATAAATAGCACGCTACAGAGAAAAGTAAAAATAAATTTTTAATGACAAATGGGATAAGAAAAACATTATCTAAGAGCTAGATGGTTCTAACACCACAACTAACTGAAGATGTCACGCTCTATTTAGCAGCTACCTTTTATCACCATTTAACAGCTGTGGAAGACAAACAGTTTAGACTTGACCTTAGTGACTTTGTGGAACAGGCTGTCTATTTTCTTGATTGCAATCCATGCAAATATTTTCTTCACTGCTTTAAGGCATATTAAAAGGCCACCAAATATTCTGAGTGAAAAGCAATGCTGACTGGATTAACTGCTGATCTGATCTGAAAGTCACTTAACTCCAGAGTGACATTGTGGAGTGATTCACCACTGGGAAATAGTACATTAATTTCAGACAAATATCCCCACCTTTCTGCATTTCATAAATAATTCCTGACCCTATACACCCTGCTGGGTCAAAATTTTAAATCTAAATAACTTCCATGAAAGTAAAATGCTTAGAGATCCAGAAAGTTTGTCTGGTTTCTATCCACCTGATTGAATGTTAGAGTTATTGCTCACCTGACTGTCTGTTGGAGTTACTGGCCACCTGACTGTGTGTTGGAGTTACCAGTCACTTGACTGCATGCTGGCATTACTAGTCACCTGAGTGTGTGTTGGAGTTACTGGTCACATGACTGCATATTGGAGTTACTGGTCAAATGACTGACGTTGGAGTTGCTGTTCACCTGGGTGAGTTGATCATAAACAGCTGGATAAGGATTTTCCCTTATTACCCAATGTTGTGTGATCTCAGAGTTAGTATATTTGGATATGTTTTAATGTAGTAATCCCCTGGCCATTTCAAGCAGAAATGGGCATGGCCTGACTGACTAACATGCCAAATGGCCATGATCTAGTATGCAAATAATGCATGATTGACATGCCATGCAGATGTGATAGTGACATCATGCATACATAGCTTGTTGCTTGCTCTACATGCGTGCATACTTCACTGAGTGCGCAGTTGCAAGGCCTGCCTAGATCACACCCAGCACACAAAAGTCTGGGACTGTAATGTATTTTATTTTTTTACACCCCCTGCAAATTAAATATATCAAGTCCGAGATCACTCTGGTGTGCTTTACTTTCTAAACACATTTCACATCTACTTTATCTAATTTGATGAAATAATTTTCTCTTTAATAAACTAACAATTTTTTTATTATTTTATTTTTACATTTGATTACCGGGAAAGTCTGACTGGACGGAATGTCCATTTTCAGCAGAGGCCCGGGGAGAAAAGTTCCACAAAGAACAAAGAAAGAAAAGATGTTTAAAGTAAAGATAAAAAAGAAGGAAGATTATAAATAAAAAACAGCTGTATATAGAATAAAGAGTTTGCAGGATTTTTAGTCTGGGACAGAGCAAGAGCAGAGCCATTTAGTAGCAAGGTGGGTTTTTTGTGTTTGTTTAAATTTAGTTAACGTAGTGCTAGATGTGATGTTACTAGGTACAGAGTTCCAAATTTTAGCAATATAATGAGAGTAGGTGGACTCTCCAGCACGATTGTGTGCTGTTGAGATTTGTATGATGATGCTTATTGTTTGACCGCAGCATTTTGCCACAGGAATAAGGCTCTATCAAGTCATGTAATGATGGAGTTTTTGCTGAATGATAGAAGATTTTGTGAGCCATGTTAAGCTGAGGTAAGTGTAGGAGATGGGGAAGTTCTAACCAGAGTAGTTTCCTTAGGGCAGAGCAAAGGTGTGATCTCATTGTTGAGTTTGCTGCATATCTAGTTATTTTATTGTAACAGGCTTTTAGTTTTACCAGCTCAGTTTTCCTGAGGTTAATAAATACAGGTGATGCATATAAAAGAGTTGAGGTCAAATGAGTTTGGGGAATAGCTATTTTTGTGCTATTTCTGAGATACTACCTGTTCCTATATAGTGTACCTAGTTTTTTGTGTACTTTCTTAATTGATTGAGAGATATGGATGTCAAATCTCATATTGGTGTCAATTCCGACCCCTAGTAGTTTGGTATGTGGGGAGGGAGTAATAGTAGCATTACTTTTGGATAGTATCTGAAAAGATTCTGTGTTTATAGTAGCTTTGTTAGGATGGAATAGCACAAGCTTTGTTTTGTTGGGGTTTAATAATAAGCAGGAATTTGTTAGGCAGGACTCTATTTTGAAGAAGGATGACTGAGTGAGTACCTGCAGTTCAGAAAGGGTACTGGCAGCACACAATACTTAGAGTCATCAGCATATTGAATAACTGTGGCAGTGGAGGCCACAGTGCAGAGCTTGTTAGTAAATATGGAGAAAAGCAGGCGGCCAAGAATAGATCCTTGGGGAACTCCTAGGGTGACTGGTGGCAAAGGAGATATACGTTGTTGCCAAAGTACTGCTTGCTTTCTTCCAGTTAAGTAGCTCTGAAACCATGTAAGTATAGAGTGTGATAAGGCTACATCAGAGAGTGCATGTACAAGTTTGTTGTGGTTCACCATATCGAAAGCTTTAGATAACAAACAATGGAGGACACATGCTTCCCATTATTTCAGTGGTTGTTAACTGTGTTTGTAAATGACAAAAGTGCAGTGGTGGCACTGTGGTGTGGTCTGAAGCCACGTTGAGTGCTGGATAACAACTTATTAGAATTTAAGTGATCCATGAGTCGCTTATGAATAATGTTTTCAAGTATTTTTGATAGAGGAGATAGAATTGCAATAGGGCGATAGTTAGACAATTCAGTAGAGTTTCCACCCTTGTGGATTGGGGTGATGTATGAAATCTTCCAAATGGTAAGAATGTATTGTTCTAATATAGATCTGTTTATTAGAATGGAGACTGGGTATGCAATTACTTCAGCAGATAGTTTGAGGAATTCAGGTGGTAAGTGATCTGCAGCTAGTGAAGTGGGTTTTAGTTTTCTAAGAATTTTTCTAACAGTATGTAGTGATGCTGGTAGAAGAGAGAAGCTGTGCTTGTTTTGATGCGGTGTAGTTGTTTGTGATGTAATAGTAAGGCTGTGGCTATTAGAGAGTTGTAGAATAGTTTCTGTGAAATAGGTGTTAAACTGTGCTGCTATACAGTCAAAGCTATTTTTGTAGTGGGAGGGGGTGTACCAGCTTTACCAGGTTGTATTATGTTGTTAATACCTGCCCAGAATTGTTGTGGGTTATTGTGGTGTTTAGTTTGCATATGAGAGTAATCATTTATATTACCCTGTTTTATTTGTGTTTTTGCTTTGTTTCTTAGTTCACAATAAGACTGACTAGTAACTTATTTATTTATTTATTTATTTATTTATTTATTTGCACTTTGTTTACCAGGGTGGTCCATTGAGCCTTGAGGAGACCGTTTTCAATGGAGTCCTGGGGAGAAAAGCTCCAAAGTTACAACTTGTTAAAATAACAGTATTACAAATACAAATACAATGCAATTAAAAAAAATAAAAAAAAAAATAAAATAATTCTAGGTTACACAGAGCTACTAAGAAGTCATAACTTTAAATCTATTATATACTGATACAGTGGTTAAAGAGAATTAAGAAAATAAAAATCTCAGAGAAGACAAAGTATCACAGTTTTAACAATAATCAAATGTCAGGGTAGATAAGTATCGCAGTGTTACATGTCAGAGAAGGTAAAGTAACACAGTTTTTGCAATAATGAAATGTCAGGATAGATAAGTATCGCAGTATTAACAATAATCAAGTTAGTTCCAGCTGTAAAAGGTAGTGCAAAGGACTCCATATAATGCATTAAGGAAGAATAAAGAATGACAGCTTGTTAAGTAGGTGTCAGCTGAAGTGTATGAAGTAGGAAGGGATATAGATAGAGATATTATGTAGGATAGGAGCAAGAGTATTGCCAATGCAGCCATGCTTTATCTTTTGCTTTTAGTAGAGACCTGGAGTAATTGCTTAACCATGGGGCAAACTTTGATTTAACTCTAATAGTCCTAGGAGGGGCATGCTCATCTAGGATAGATAGAAAGGTACTAGTGAAGTAATCAGTGGCTTCATCTAGGGGTAACACTATCAGAGGGGACTAGTTGCAGTGTCTAAGTGTATAAAGAAAAAGATCAAAGTTCATGTTGTTTTGTTTCATATCTGTCGATGTAGTGTCTATTTGGTAGGGTACAGCCATAGTCTTAGTAGGTATGTTGGGAGATGGTCACTGAGGCTGTCTGGGAGATAGCCTGAGTGAGGAGAGCAGTCAGGTCTGTCACTAAGTATCCAGTCTAGAATGGAGCATTTAGTTGATGTTTTGTCTATTCTGGTGGGTTTTTGTATGAGCTGGGTAAACCCATAAAGGTTTATATATTTATTGGGATTTGGGCCATTACAGTTAGTCCAATCAATGTTCAGATCTCCTAATATAATTCTTTCCTGAGGTAGTTTATGAGAAATGTAATCTAGGATACTTTCTAGAATAGATATATTATCCCCTGGGGGAATATATATATACCAATTATATTAATATGTCTTTTAGAATTTATGGTAAGTTTGCAACATCAGCTTTACTGAAGTCTAGGGTGGTTTGATCCACAGCTGTTTGAGATAGATCTATTTTGTAGACTATAGCTATGCCTCTACCTTCTTTTAGCATTCTGTTTACCACATGCTCAGAATGCCAGCTGAATATTCATATGGCCGAAGAAGACATCAACATGACTATTCATCGATTTTGAAAAATGTCACCTGGTGCTGGGTGTTGGGTGAGGTTTGGGTGGGCCTTGCTACTGCACATCTGGGGTTTTACTACGGTAAAGGAAAGCCGTATATTTAATTAGCATGAGATGTCAGGAGTGTCTGATGTTTTAAGCAGATTGATTTATTGAGTCGATATACTGAAAAGTTAAATTAATGCATTTTGGCGTCAGGAGTGTCTGATGTTTTAAGCAGATTGATTTATTGAGTCGATATACTGAAAAGTTAAATTAATGCATTTTGGCATTTCAACATAAACTCTATATATATATATATATATATATATATATATATATATATATATATATTGATATATATATATATATATATATATATATATGGATCTACTTCACTACACAAACACTTCACAAAGCCGACGCCGAAAACACCGAGACCAAAAGAACGAAAACACACAATACCGACAACTCACAAAACCGAACACCATATCACCGACACACAAAACGTAAACTACACATTACACACAACTATATATGCACTAACCTTAACCCAAACCCTAACTCTAAGGTCTGACACTACCACACACCTACCCTACCCGCACCGTAAACCTAACTCACTTAACCCACCCCTAAACCTAAAGTCCGTCACTATCGCACACTTACCCTACCTGCACCCTAACCCTAACTCACTTAACCCACCCTTAAACATAAAGTCTGTCACTATCGCACACTCACCCTACCCACACCCTAACCCTAACTCACTTAACCCACCCCTAAAACTACAGTCTGTCACTATCACACATTTACCTTACCCGCACCCTAACCCTAAGTCTGACACTACCACACCCTCACCTTTCCCGCACCCTAACCCTAAATCCCTCACTATCGCACACTAACCTGTCCACTCCCTAACCCTAAATCCCTCACTATCGCACACTTACCGAGTCGCGCTCACATGTTCCCATGTCGGTGTTTCAGCTGTCGGGATTTCACCTTGTTGATCATCTGCGTCATCTGTCTTTTGGTCTCGGTGTTTTGGGTGTCGGCTTTGTGGCGTGTCGGTGAAGTGAAGTAGACCCATATATATATATATACATACACAAACACACATTTGCACATTTGAAAGTAGTACATAAAGCTGCTATATTCACCCTTTCCCCTAAAAAACAGAGAGAGAAGCTCTTTGTAAGTAAGAAGACTCTTATACAATTGCGCAATGCATACATCCTTGAATGCAACGCAGCACCTTCAGGAAAAGATTGTAGACTTTGTGCACATTTGAAGTAGTGATTTTAAGCATATGAGGTCGTAATATGATTTTTTTCCATAGCGAATGGAATAATATTTAATAGCGATGAAACATTTAAGTAAAAAGATACCAGTCCCTCAAACTGACCACAGCTATAACTGGCCCATGTAGTGCGCAGTGCTGGCCCTGATCTGGCACCCCTTCCACCTTAGTGATATAGATGAAAAGAAAAAAAAACACCAGATCCACTTCCCCCATCCCTTAGTGGTTCAGCTGAAGAGAGGAAAAAAAGTCCACTCCCCTAGTCCACCACTGCAAGCCTGGAGACCACCTCTCAAGTCTTCACTTGAAAAAAAAAGGACTTCTTCAGCCTTTATACTGTAGCAAATTAAAAGGTTCAGAGCCTTTTCTAATGACTCTAATGGACCAGGCTGGTTATTTTTTCTGCATGATCACATTAGGATTCGAGACATTCTTGGCAGACTCATAACTTGTCTTGTATTTAAAACTTCTATATTTGTCTTGAATAACTGTTTGGTACATTTCATGGAATCAGGATCCTTTGGGTAACTTGGGACCTTGTTATCCATGGTTTAATACCTGGGTATGGCTCAGTGATATGCAGCTTTCCCTTTCAGACCCTCAGGAATGGCTTGAATTTATCTCTAATTATATCTGGAAACCACATTATCATCTGTTTGCACCATGTGGACAGTGTGGTTCACATACTTTTTGTACTGCAATGCCAATTGTTTACCATTTCCTCTCCCTCTCTATGTTTAGTTACACTGGTAGGCCTGGTTACAGGACAGGAAGAGTTTGGGTGAAATATCACCTGCCATAGAAGTCTTTTTTGGTATATTTTGCATTGTGATAATTTTTCTTTCCAGATTTGAAAGGGATAATCTTTGGTCTCGGTTTGAATTTCAGGATAGCCTTAGTAGTTCTGATATGCCCACCACACATCACATTTGTGAGGTTTACTCCAAAATGCACTTGTCTCTGTTTAGCTTCAGACCTGTGTTTTTAATGACTTGCATCACTGCCCCTGCCCTTTTGTCATGTATCTTTTATCAGGACCAAACATCAGAATCTAGTCCATGACAATAACAACATTAATAATGATCTTACAACAGATCGCGTATTTCATGTTGAAATATTTTTGCTGCTGAAGTTATTACAAGATGATATTTGAAACAAACTTTTCCACTCAGGGTTATAAAGGTTGTTAGCTCTTGAATATCTCTCTAGGAATTATTTGCCAAACTCATTTGAAGTCTCCAATATTGACAACAGTCTGACACCAACCAGCTTAGGTATAGGTAGCTCAGTGGTAGGTAGAATGATCCTTTCCATCATGACTGCATCATTTAACATATATTGATTCGACTTATCTACTGGTCTCTCCACCTATTTCCTAGAAATAGCATTGTGTTGCAATACTGTAACAATTCCTCATCTCATGTCTAATGTTGTTGTGTTTCTTATTGACCTATATAACCTCTTCATGTATTAATTATACTTAGGAATCCAGTAATTTAGCTTTGTGTATAACTGATCTTATAAATGTACTTTCCAGAAAGACTAAATATTACCTGTACATATACTACTGATATATACTATTTTCTGATTGTCTTCTGTTTTATATGGAGCTTTTCTCCCTGGGCCTCCGCTGAAAATGGACATGTGTCCAGTCGGACTTTCCTGGTAAACAAATATAAAATAAAATAATAATAAATAAAATCAATTTAATTGCTTTTAAACTGACACATTCTCACATTGCCATTCTTTTTGATAGCCAGTATAAATAAAATAAATGTTATTGCTTTTAAACTGACACATAGTCTCACATTGACATTCTTTCTGATAGCCAGTACCAGTACTGCGGTGGTGGTACTGTGGTAGCATTGTCACCTCATAGTAAGACGCTGTCCTGTTCGATTCTCAGCTAGAGCATCTTCTTTGTGGAGACATGCGTGAATGGGCATACCTTCATTGAAGGTTGTGGGTCAGAGCTGGCAACTCGGCACGTAAAAATCTACTGGCAATCATTAGCAGACCGGAGTTCTGCTGTGGCGACCCCTAACTGGGAAAAGCCGAAAGACACAACAACAACAACTGATGCACAGCATTTATTAGGTCCAGTTACACATTCACTCACAGCATGTGTTTACATACCTTTGAATTCTGCCTCTACTACTCTAGAGGTTATTGGAAATGGTACCCTTTTGGGTGCTGTCAATGGCTTCAGTTTTTCTCTTTTTACTGGTTCAGAGTTAACCATACCAACATCTCCAAGTACATCCCCATAAATGTTGTTTACTTTGGCAATTAACCCTAATTTGCATGTCCCATGTGAACCATCCAACACATAGATCCAGAATTCTTTATTGTACCTCTTCCTGTCATTCTTATGTACCTTCCTATACAGCAGCTTGTCTGCCAAGCTATATATTACAGCATTTGCCAAATACTTAGAGAAACCACATGATACTACAGTAACATCAGTCCATGTACTCATTTTAAAACTTACTGGGCTACCTTGTTTTTGGTGTTTCATTTCATTGATATTTCATTTTAATTAAGTGTTTGGCCTAGCTCTATGAACCAAGAAAAAAAATGCTTTCTGAGCACCTTCCTCAGATTTATTCACAGGGACTACTACTTGTACTTCCACAGTTTTACACATGATGGTAAAATGTTCCATTACTTACAGCTTCTAAATATGCAGCGCACTTATCTAATCCATTATGTGGTAAGATACATATCATGTGATGGTCAGACTTTCATTCACAAATACACTTAAACTTTGACAATAATGCTCATTTCTAGTGAATTTGCAATTTTCTTTCCATTGTGCCCCCCCCACACACACACACACACACACACACACACACAAACTGCCTAAAATTCAGAAAGGATTATCATGACATGGAAGCCTTAAGGCTTCTGCATTGTGGTACGCCTGAGTGATACATAAACTGCTCTGCTTATAAGGCTTTACTTTGGAAGTGACCATAACACCAAATGCTGTCTTACCAGTGAAGACACATGGAAATGTATTAGTCTATGTTGTTGTTCTTCTTTCGGCTTTTCACAGTTAGGGGTCACCACAGCAGAACTCCAGTCTGCTAATGATTGGCAGTAGATTTTTAAAGTACCAAGGTGCCAGCTCGATGCCCAACCTTCAATGAAGGCACGCCCATTCACGCATTTCTTTTGAATGCCACTCAACCGCGGGGAGGACATGCAGACTCCACACAGAAAGTGCTCCAGCCGAGAAACGAATGGGAGAACATCTTGCTGTGAGGCAACAATGCTATCATTGCACCACCATGGCTTAAAAAAGCAAATTAGTCCTGTACTCTCAGAAGAAAAAGGGAATGTCATAAAACAAAAAACAAAACAAACAAAAAAAAAACTGTTCACCCATTCACCCCTATTGAGCGATTAGGACTTATACCATCACTGTAGATAGGTATCAAAGAGCTGTGCATGAATGTGCATGTTTGTGTCTGGATGACTGTAGGTGCTGGAAGCAGTTCCGTGGATGTGTGTGTGTGCATGTGTGTGTGTGTGTGTGTGTGTGTGTGTGTGTGTGTGTGTGTGTGTGTGTGTATGCTGATACATGTGCATGACAGTGTATGCATCTGTATGTGTGTCTCTGTGAGTCAGTATATGTGTGCGAGTGTACAGGGGTGTGTGTGTGTGTGCCTGTGCGTATGCCTATAAGTCAGTGTATGTGTGTGTGCATATGCATGTGTTTGTGCTCGTGTGCATGTGTTTGTGTGTGTGTGTGTGTGTGTGTGTGTGTGTGTATGCTGATACATGTGCATGACAGTGCATGCATCAGTATGTGTGTCTCTGTGAGTCAGTATATGTGTGCGAGTGTACAGGGGTTGGTGTGTGTGTGTGTGTGCCTGTGCGTATGCCTATGAGTCAGTGTATGTGTGTGTGCATATGCATGTGTTTGTGCTCGTGTGCATGTGTTTGTGTGTGTGTGTGTGTGTGTGTGTGTGTGTGTGTGTGTGTGTGTGTGTGTGTGTGTGTGTGTGTGTGTGTGTGTGAGAGAGTCTGTGTATTTCAGTGTGTGTGAGTTTGAGTCAGTGAGTGTGTGTGTGTGTGTGTGTGTGTGTTGAGTTAATGTATTTCAGTGTGTATGAGTGTGCACGTGTGCATATGGGCATTTGCTTTTCCTAAAGTTTAAATTTGCCACTAGCAGTAACTTTATTGACACTTCAGTATCAGCCAGCCAAATCACTTTTCTTTCTCTAGTTTGTTCATGTTTTGCCTCACAAAATCTACAGTGTCAAGTTGTCAGTTCATAAGCACTCCCCTTAGTGTGAACACATCTGGGAAACAATGCCCTGTTGTGAATAACATTTCTTTTTTTTTTACTTTTACACAAAATGTTCACTGAGTTAACGTACTACTGATTTATATGGCCCTCACGAACTGAAAATGGACCATAAATGGCTTCCACTTCTATTCCCGTGACATAAAGTAAAGTAGTTACATTTATTTCTTCCTTGTCAAACTCTGATACCATACAAAAGCATATGGACCTCTGTCTTTCATGATAAGATATATGACTTTGCAAAGCTAAACAGATCTGGAGGTTGCATTATGCCATTCCAGTTCTTTTCCTTTGGCTTTTTGACTGAACACTGGTAAAATAACTTTAGCCCAAAGCAAACCTGTACCTTTTTGCTAAAAATGACTTATTCTGGGGCCTGTGGCCTCTGCTTGGCTGCTTGTCACAGTTTCTGACTCTTGCACATCTTTTGTGACTAAGTGTCATGTTTTTATGTGAAAAATAGTCCAATGCACTGACCACATCATGGCACTAGGCTAGAATATCAGCAATGGTACATGACTCCATAATACGAAGTTATAATGAAGCCTTAATTTCACAAAAAAGACAGCATGCCCAAGACAATGTAACCATCATAGCTTCATATTCTCAGTAAGTAAAATGCTACAAGCATTATGGGTAGTCAGAGGTACAAGCACACTTAATCCTATACATGCATACATACATATGTATACTGCTATGAATGCAGCTAAAAATGCTGACATGCAGAAAGATTGGCATTACTTTCATTGATCACTGCAGGATAACAAACACATTAACTGGACAATCAATTCACCAAAGTAGCACTGACTGAAAATAAGAACAAACTCTCTCCTTATCTGATCACTGAATCTTACATAAAAAAAGAAAAGTCGCAGTAACACCAGGCAGACTTCATCTGAACAGTGATACAGTTAGAGAAAGAGTCTTTCCTTAAGGCAGTGTACAGGTCTGGGTGAATAGGGGTTAAGTCGGAGCCATGGTTATTCCAGTACCCTGTGCAATCCCCCAGTCTGGCTTCCCGTCAATATCAAGTTGGAGAGCCAAAAAAAAAAGTTTTCTCTTTCCTACATCAGAAATAAAATAAAACAAAACAAAAAAAAGTTCTTTCTACTTCAAAACCATTTGTTGCAAGCATCTACAGCTTACACCACACACAAAGTGAGAAAGGACTTCATTCCTTACCAAAAAAACAGTACTGGCATTTCTTTTTGAGTGACGGTGAAAGCTGGTATTACACTACCAACAAACTGGCATCTACAGAATACACATCCTAAAACATTGTCCCCTTTATTCCACTCTAGCTACATTTCTGGTTAGGGTTACCAGTTATGAGTAAAGTGGGACTTGCCCCTTTCCCAAACCCAAGCCTGAACATTACCTTAACAATGTTTTCCATAACAGTAACATTAATAAAGACACTCTGTACACAAAATACACAGAAGCACAACTCTAAGACTCTCTTCCAACCTAACTCTTAACCCCAAACCGCAAACAATAACACATATGCATTCCAGCCTACAAACATAACAGTAAATGGATGCTTATAAAAGCTGACTTTTGCAAAAAATGACTTGCAGTTCACACTATCAGCAAAATAAGAATTTGATAATATGCACTGACACTATTTATATATACATCCACCCATCCATCCACAACTCATTTTTCCCATTTTTGCACATGGGGTTGGAATGTTACATCAACAGTGACAGTCATATAGAGCCAAGGTTTACACCACCAGGTTGCTAGCCATGCCACTGTATTTCTTCTCAGATAGACACTCGCACACATGCTCACAACTATGGCCAATTTAAAGTATACAATCCACCTACTGCATGTCTTTGGAATATGGGAGGAAACTGGAACACTCAGAGGAAACCTATGTGAACACAGGAAGGACATGCAAACACCACACAGAAGTACCACAGCTGAGAATTGAACCCGTGAACCTCTTGCTGTGAGGTGACAACACTTTCCTCTGTGCAGTTCTTTATCTCTCTCTCTCTATATATATATATATATATATATATATATATATTTATATATATATATATATATATATATATATATATATATATATATATATATATAATCTATATAAAAACTGCAAGAAAGACCCAGCCAAGCCAGAGCCCTCACTGTGTAACACTTTAAACTTCCTGTAGTGGAGGCTCATTAGGATATATGCAAATGGCCCTTAAGGATATAGCAGTGTTTTGATTACATGGCTTCTAAATGCCCATGACATTTCACTTTCTAAGTTTTCATGGGTGTATATTATATATAGTCATATCTATATATCTATATATACCTGTATATCTCTATTTATATCTGTATATACCTATACCTATCTCTCTCTCTCTCTCTCTAAATATATATATATATATATATATATATATATATATATATAGTATAAATATATATATATATATATATATACAGAGAAATATATATATGTATATATATATATATATATATATATATATATATATATATATATATATATATGATACAGCACAGCAATACACAAAAGGGCAAATTCCCTTATCCTACTGCCTGTACTGTAACTTATCAGTGTATGCGAATGCAGCATAAAAAATTATATACACTGCTAAACTCAAATGAGTTGCACAGCGTCAGTCAGCTGAATACATTAATACAAGCCAAAGCGACATGAAATAGCAAACTTATTTGTTGATCAAGTACAGCTCGACATAGTAGATGACATCATGCATGCAATTTATCGTTTTAGTCCGTTACAGCTTTATAATTGACTCAGCTAAAAACTCATTTCTAAAAACGTCCTTATTGTTACACAGAGAAAAGTATTAAATACATAGAAAATTCTGAATGAAGAACACTAGCTATGCAGTTGTGGGCATGGATGTTTATTGCGAAATGCATGGAAATGTAGCTGCAAGTGGGAACCAGAAATGGTGTTCTGCTAAACTGGCAGGTAGGCTAGGTGAGGGAATAAAGTTGCAAAGTGGCCATTTAGTTTTCTTCCATATTTTCTCTTAACTGACATCCACAAATGCTGGTTTGTGCTGCACTGTGTGTCTTGATACTGACTGGACACTGCGTGTCTTGATCCTGATTGGAAGGTTGGGCAAGATGCCACAACCCTTCCTCTTGTGCATTACTGCCTATGCCCTTAATGTTAAATCAACCCTAGATCCTGATTGGTAGGTTGGGTGAGATGCCACAACCCTTCCTCTTGTGCATTACTGCCTATGTCCTTAATGTTAAATCAATCCTAGATCCTGATTGGTAGGTTGGATGAGATGCCACAACCCTTCCTATTGTGCATTACTGTCTATGTCCTTAGTGTTAATTCAACCAATGTGCCCAGTGTTTAACACGTGTGATATAGTGAACAGTGTCACTTGACTGGATCATTCTTTCAAAGCTCTCTGAGATGTATTTTGCCATAATTATATGTGACATTAAACATGTTAATATATGGCCTTTCTGATGGGTTCACATGGTATACCATTCACAGCTGTCTGTGCCATGAAATTAGAATCTAGTTCCTGTGGAAACAAAACCATTGATTCTGGTTCTCAGCAGAAATAATAGCAAACGCCAGTGTTAAATTCTATGCAGTCAAACATGCATGGCTTAATAGTTCAGGTGTGGTATTTGGCCTCCATATTACAACCACACACTGCACTTTAGGTGTGGTATTTGGCCTCCATATTACAGCCACACACTGCACGTGTACACCGGTTATTCCCCACTGCTTATTCACGCATCTAGTGCTATCAGTGAACTGGCTGGTAGTTACCTTGTGTATAAAGAATTGCATGTACGCAAGTAAGAAAGTGAAAATCTGATTGTTTTGACACATTTGTTTACTATTATTCCCAGAGGGGTCACAATCAATAAGGTTTCCTGCGTGTTGAGTTTTATTGTGCTGTGCTTTCTTCTTTTGTCCTTGGTTAACTGCTTTACATGAATGAAAGCCACTCCAAGAGATTGCAATTAAAAAGCAGATTATTAGCTCTTGTGAAAAACAAAACAATGAAAAAATTGATGATGCAAAAAAGAGTGAAAGTATTTCCAGATGTACTTCTTTAAGAAAAATAGAAACATTGCATTTTGACAGCTATTAAATGTATCACTGCCATTTCATGATTTAATTGAAATTAAAAATACCTCTGCATTTTAAGAACTGAAGAGAACCAAGCAATATTTATGAAAAAAAATATTTAGCAGAAATCATCTGAGGTGGAATAGTTAATAGATGCTGCTGTTCCTTTTCCAGCTCTGTTTTAATCTAATAAAAACAGTGGAGTAAGTATATATGTTTCATTTTTCCTTCCATTTCTTTCTTGTTTAAACACAGATAAATATTGCATCTGACATGAAGAAATTATTTCCTTCCCACGTTTTGATACAGCACTTCCCTCAGCATGCAAATAATCTGTGACTTTTTTCGTGATGTATATCTCCTTGTTTGCATTGGCTCCTTGTAGCTTATTTTATTGGCCATGGAGCTTTCATAAAGTGCAGTAAAGGTCATGAGAGTCAGCAGTTATTGGATAGGAAACAAGTTTTAGGAAACTAGTTTACGGGAATCAATCAAGTTTTACATTAGAGATAGCTGTGCCACATGTATGAAATAATTTAGTAGAAAATCTGATACCAATAGAAAGTAATGAATGTCAAGTTAGGCAGAAACAGCCGAGCAGAGTCACAGCAGTATGAGAAGATGTGCAGTGTTAGAGGACTAAGGCAGAGCGCCCTGAAACAAAAAGTAAGAGCACTGATTAGTCTCCATGACCCAATTACATAACATTGGTACCTGCAGAAGGTGGAATCCCAGGGATGTTTTACATTGTACTAGCCACAGCGGAACTCTAGCATCTTATTAAATGATACCTGTCCACACATTACTGATATGGTGCCACAAAACACTGTACCACTTACACTACATGGTATCACTCAATTAATACATCAAACAGAGAGGTAAGTAAGTAGACCGAGTTAGAAACAAAATGTGAACACACAAATGCACACATGCACATGACACACAAACAAACCCACATACATATAGACACACAAATGGAAAGGAAAACACATACAGTCACAAAGATGCAAATGTACACACACACACACACACACACACACACACACACACACACACACAAGCACATAGCTGCAAACACACACACACACACACACACAAAAGCACACAGCTGCAAACACACACACACACACACACACACACACACACACACACACACACACACACACACACACACACACACACACACACACACACACACACACACACACACACACACACACACACACACACACACACACACACACACACACACACACACACACAGCTGCAAACACACACAGAAGCACACAGCTACAAACACACACACACACACAAGCAGACAGCTGCAAACACACACACACACACACACACACACACACACACACACACACACACACACACACACACACACAAGCACACAGCTACAAACACACACGCTTGCTTGACATTTTGCTAATATAAGCAGTTTATAGATTGGGGTTGAGGAGGGAAAAGTCATTTAGTCTCTCTGTAGGTTCACAAGTTCACAGTTCTTCTGTTAAGCATGTGAGAGAATGGCAACTCATAGCTTTTCTTTTCAAAAGTCTAAGTGTACATCTACTTTTTTGGGGGAAAAGGAATATTACTAAATATGTCAAGAACAAATACATAAAAAGGAACACATAAAAAACATGGCATTCTTAATTCAGACATTGGCTGATTACATTGTGAGACATAATCCTGGATTTGATCTCATTTGGGTGTACTAAAAACTCTTGGCCTGCAGTTATTTATTTATTTATATATTATTTATGCTGTAGGTGGATTGGACACACTAAATTGGCCCTAGGTGTGAGTGTGTGCATGTGTGTGCCTTCTGTGGAAGGTTGGGCACCGGGCTGGCAACTCGACACTGTAAAACTCCACTGCCAATCATGAGCGGACGGTGATCCACTGTAGCGACCCCTAGCCAGGAAAAGCCGAAAGAAGAAGAAGATGATTTGCTCATTTTTCTTTTGTGACCAGGAAAGTCAGACTGGCAAAGCCCATTTTCAGCAGAAACCTAGGGAGGAAATCTCCATCACAGTACATTTATATTAACTCCTTCACGCCAATGGAGGTCAGGAAGTTTGCACTGCAACTTCCAGTGGGCGGACCCTAAGCCTTTGGACAGAATCAAATGATGTCTTCACATTTCAAACAAATGTTCGTATCTCTGGAACCATAAGGATTATTACAGAAGTATAAATGGTAAATTGTTCAGCAGAAACTACTTTTATAGGAGTAGTATTCTTTAGATTCTAGGTCTTAAACTGAATTTTATAAGTTAGAGTAGACATAGTAACTATTACATTTGTATTATACAATGCGATCTCGGCAGACACAAAAAACATGCATGCTGATTGGCTAATCCAACCAGCGTGCACATTGTAAATCCTAAGCAATCAATGAAGAAGTCCGGCCATTAATGTATCATGCAGCAGCAACTGGAAAACAAGTAAATACATAAACACACCAAATCATCACACAACCAACTGCAAACATGTAAATAAATACATTGTAAGGCAAAGCTATGCAACCCTAGAAAAAGTGGAAGTATTCCTGCCATTAATGTATCATGCAGCAGCGACTGCAAAACAAGTGAATAATACATAAATGCACCAAATCATCACACAACCAGCTGCAAACATCTAAATATTGTAATGCAAGGCTACGCAACCCTAAAACAAGTGGAACTATTCCCAATACTAAAATGTGTAAAATACATAAAAACTGTTCCCTATGCTACTAAAACATACCCCCAAAATGTCCGTAAATCACAGTTACATTTTAGCTCTGTCATTGTGCAGAAACCTGCATGCTAATTGGGCAATGCAAGCAGTCTTCATATTGTAAATCAAAAGTAAGTAGCAAAGTGATTCCAGCAGCTAACATAGCATACAGTGCCAACTGGAAATGAAATAAAAGGCACACAAAACATCTTTGTAGCACAACAAGACACACAAAACCATTCTACAACAGCGAACCTAATTTTACGAACACCGAAAAAGAAAACAAATAATGAGCACTGTAGAAAACAAAAGGCCTGACACACATACGCAGCTTCCTAACCTACTATAGTATTAAAAACCATCATAAACCCTACAGAAACACCGTACCACCAACCACAGTACACGTAGCATGTCTTCTACTAGTAGAAACTGTATTTTACAGTTAAAACAAACACCGAACACCACCCTCCTCTGTTTGATTGCATCCCTTCACAAATATGCATGAGCCTTCTTAAACAGAAACACTATAAAGTGACACACAGAAACCACCAAAAGGAGACACCACAGAATAAAAAATGTAAGTAAACTTCGATTTAATAACTGATAAAGAAATGGAAGAAATATCTGACAACATACCAGAAGCCATGATGAAACCATCAACAAGCAAGGAAGTTCTCCAACTACAAGAACAGGAAGCACTACAACATAAGACTTCCCACAGAGAAGACAACAATGTGAGAACTCATACACTTCAGAAAGATAAAAAAAACATTTTACACCTATACCACACAGAAACCTAACAAAAGACATGCAGAAAAAACACCTGAAGAAATAGCAACTAGAATTGGAAAAGAAGAAGAAAGTACAAGAAAACAAACGCAGTGGGCTCTAAACATATTTCAAAACTGGCAAAAACAAAAAAATTACACCACAGACTTCCACAGTATAACACTAGAAAACCTAGAGAATTCTACGCTACAGTACGAAACACAAAAGGAAAAGAATATGTAATAAGTGCATTTGTATTCTACATGCAGGACTCAACAGATATATAACAACCCACCATTCAGTAGAAAGAGTAACATAATCACAGATATATGTCTAACAAATGCAAATAACGTATTTAAATAAATTATTAAAAATTACAGAAGACAAGGAAAAGATACAGCAAAACACCACCACCCACTCACAATACAAGAAATAACACAACTGAAAAACAGCCAAATACTTTAACCAAACACAGCAGATGGGCTCGTTAAGAAAAGTCTGGTTTGATATACAGCTACACTTTCCATGACTTGGGAATGAAGGAGTATGATACCTCACAGAAGACAGTTTTACAATAAAGAAAGATACAGATGGCACAGAATATATAACAAAAACTTTTAACGAACATATTGTGATGCCCGTGCCCTGGCCCAGCAATCAAGGAGCCTCAATCCTCACCACTAACACCAGAGAGGGAGTCTCATAAATGAAAAAAAAGATAACAAATACATACAGTAAAGTGCAATTTCCCTTAAGTGCACACAGCGATCACAGTCGGTCTGAGGCTGGTCACTCCCTTGCTCTCCAGGTCCCCAATAAGACTCCCCCACTGGCACAGCTATAGGTCCAGATCTCAGCCTAGTGGACAAGCTAAAGCCTCTAGCACCCTCTCTGTCTAACCAGTGCTTTGTGTCCCTGCCCAAGTAGCTGACACACACACACTCATGCACTTTGAGAAGAGTTTATATAACCACAGACACTCCTGGGGAAGGCTGGCACAGTTTCTCCAACTGTGCCCCTTTCTCCCAGACTATACGGTAGTTCCACTTGCCACCACCCAGCTAATACTTATCAGCTACTCAAAGGCCCTTAAAAGGGTGTCCAATGATTACTGTGCAATATTATTATTATCCAATTGGTAGTTGTGACTAAACAGTCAAGACTTATTTAGAGTGACTTGGACAGTAAACTTTATAAATATGAAATGTACTCTAGAACTTAAATTATAGGTTCATAGGTTCATAGGTTGGTACTAGGTCATCAGCCCTAGGACTTATACAAGCCTAGCCATAACAATTCCCTGACTATTTCTTCCCACAATATTTACTTCCCTGGACCCCTGTCTAGCAGGGTGACTGATGTGATCCCCTGGGTAAATTTCCTATCTCCCATCCAATTCTCTAGGTTCCTTTTGAAGAGGGCCAAGGAGGCAATCTGCTTGACATGTATGGGCAGTCTGTTCCAGAGTATGAGGAGTGTCTGGGTGAGGAATATATCCCTTCAGCATGTTTTGTTCATTGTGATGACAAGGTTTAGGTCCCTGGGGTGTGTGGCTCTGATGGATTGGGATTCATGTCCGACAGCTCCACCAGCTTTTACTTTAGCAAACATTTGTGCTGATATAACATTGCACTTTGTTGCAGTGTCTGCTTTAAGCTCTACAGGTTTCCCATTAATTTGCAAAGTTCATAGGTAGGTACTAGGCTATTGGCCCTAGGGCCCATATAAGCCTAGCCAAAGGTACCCTGGCTTTCGCCACCCAAGAAAATTATTTTCCTGTGCCACTGTCGAGCAGAGCCACAGAAGTGATCCCCGGGGTGAATTTCCTATCTCTCATCCAATCATCAATATTTTTCTTGAACAGTGCTAATGAGGAGCTTTGTTTGATATAGATAGGTAGTTTGTTCCAGAGTATGGGAACAGCCACAGTTGAAAGGTTTTAAAATATTTAATAATAAATAATAAAAAAACACAAGATAATACTTCTTACTACACAGTGTTGTCAAGCGTTCAGAGATCACACAGAAATACTTAAAATAATTCAGTAGTATGAAGCCACGGTGGTACACTGGTAGCGTTGTTGCCTCACTGCAAGAGGTTCTCCTGTTCGATTCTCGGCTAGAGTGCCTTCTGTGTGGAGTCTGCATGTCCTCCCCGTGGTCAAGTGGCCTCCAAAAGACATACATGAATGGGCGTGCCTTAGCTGAAGGTTGGGCATCGGGCTGGCAACTTGGCACCATAAAATAAATCGACTGCCAATCATTAGCGGACCGGAGATCCGCTGTGGTGACACCTAACCGGGAAAAAACGAAAAGACAAACAACAAAAACAACAGTTCTGACATCACAGAAAGCACTTAGTATAATATTTCTAGTTCCTAGCTATTTCTAAAAGAAAACACAAGTCTAAGATAACTTACATATGAGCAAGACAGTGCTGTGGGTTGGATGATCAAGACAAAAATGCTTGACTTAGCTTTCTATACAGCACAGGCTAATGTTGCTACATTGTTTTAAGTTCAAACTTTCACAGCATATTATTTCACTTAAGAAAACAAGCCTGTATTTCAACATTTATATTTACAAATGACAGAATTATGTATAAAATCCTATCTGTCTGGGCTGGCAGCCTTCACACCCCCCCCCCCCAACCTGGAGAACTCAATCTAGTTTTTCAAGTGACCCTTAAGAAATGCTGCTTGAGAGAGTAAGGTCTATCTGAGTATACCTTATCCCATTCCACATCTTGAGAGCCCATCTGCATTGGCATTGCTAATCCTACTGTGGTGCTGCACAGATATATCATATGCTTGCAACCCCAGGCTCCATCTTACCAACTTGGCATTGTGCTGGCTATCTCTGTTTAACCAGTTTAGGGGGTTGTGATCTGTCATAACAGTGAATTTTCTTCCATGCAGATAAGGCTGAAGTTTTTGCAATGCCCGCACTATGGCTAGACATTCCTTTTCTACAGCTGCATAGCATTCCTCCCTGGGCTGGAGCCTACAGCTGAGATAAAGCAGTGGGTGATCTTGTCCCTCTGAAAAAACCTGGCTAAGTACAGCTCCCACCCCATGGTTTGAAGCATCCACCTGCACAACAAATTTTTGCTGTAATCTTGACTGGCTCACACAGGGGGTCCTCCCAAAGCTTCTTTAAGCTTCTGGAATGCCTGCTCACATGCTGGAGTCCACACTATCTTATCTGGCCTGTTCTTCTTTGTCAGGTCTGTGAGGGGAGCAGCTATGGTACTATAACTGGGGATGAACTTTCTGTAGTAACCTGCTGTCCCTAGAAATGCCCTCACCTGCTTTTTAGTAACAGGTGCAGGCCATGCCTGAATGGCTTCCACTTTGGCAGGTTCTGGTCTTATCTTACCACCCCCCACTCTATGTCCTAGGTAGGAGACCTCTGCCATACCCACCTGACATTTGCTTGACTTAATGGTCAACCCTGCCCTCTGTAGTCTGCCCAGCACCTCCTTGATATGTTGAAGGTGCTCTGGCCAGGAATGGCTGTAGATGGCAATATCATCTAGGTAAGCAAGGGCAAACCCTCCTGCTCTTGCTAGGCTATGATCTACCAGCCTCTGGAAAGTCGCTGTGGCATTCTTCATCCCAAAGGGCATCTTTGTGAACTCATAAAAGCCAAAAGGAGTCACAAAGGCTGACTTCTCACTAGCACTGGGAGTCAAGGGCACCTGCCAGTAACCCTTGGTAAGATCAATGGTTGCAAGGTACTTAGCCCCACCCAGCTGCTCTAGGGCCTCATCTGCCCTAGCATGGGGTAAGCATCTGACTATTTAATTTCCTGTAGTCCACACAGAACCTGGTGCTGCCATCCTCCTTTGGCACCAGCACCACTGGGGAGGCCCAGGGACTGCTGGACTCCTGAATCACCCCATGTCACAAAATCTCCTGTATCTCCTCCCTCAGAGTCTGTTTGACTCTCTCAGGCACTCTATAAGGGGCTTGCCTAATAGCCTTTTGGGGTCCTGTATCCACCTGGTGCTGCCCCAGGTGGGTACACCCTGGTTTCCCAGTGAACATGCCCCCCAAATTCCTGCAACAGTGCTCAGATTTCTCGAACCTGGGTGGGAGATAGCTGCTGAGACATTGCTACCCCTTCCACTGAGGTGTCAGCCTGAGCCTCATTGAGGAGATCAGTCCCCAGATCTCCCTCAGACTCCTCCTGCATTCCAGTGCTTGCTCATCACAAGGGCCCACCTATCATGGTAAGGTTGCATCATGTTAACATGGTACTATTTGTGCTCCTGCCTTCTGCCTAGCAGTTCCACCATGTAGTTAACATCACTTACCTTTCTTACCACCTTGTAGGGACCCTCCCAAGCTGCTTGCAGCTTGTTGTGCCTGACAGGAATGAGAACCATTATCTGCTGCCCCATAGCATACTCTCTAGCTCGAGCATTACTGTCATACCACACCTTTTCCTGTTGTTGGGCTTCTGCCAGGTTCTCCTGAGCCAAGCCCATGAGTTCCCTGAGCCTTGTCCTGAGGTTTAGGATGTATGCCACAACAGAATCCTTGTGAAACTAGCACTCACCTTCTCACTCATCTCAAATTAAATCTAGAGGTCCCCTCACCCTATGCCCATACAGCAACTCAAAGGGTGAAACACCTGTGGATTCCTGGGGAACCTCTCTGTAAGCAAACAACAGATGGGGCAAATATTTGTCCCACTCCCTCTTAAACTGATCTGCAAATGCCCGTAGCATGGACTTGATTGTAGAGTTTAACCTCTCAACAAGACCATTAGTCTGGGGATGGTAGGGGTGGTCTTCATGTGCTTCACCCCACAGGACTTCCACCGGCAAGCCAGCAGGTCTGACAAGAAATTGGCACCTCTGTCAGTCAGAATTTCTTGTGGGAAACCTACACTGCTGAAAATTTCTAACAAAGCATTTGCCGCCTTCTCTGCCTCAATGGAGGACAAAGCCAGTGCCCCAGGGTATTGTGTAGCATAATCCACTACCACTAGGATATACTTTTCCTTGTGGAACTTGGGGTACTCAGAGGACCCACAATATTCATAGCTACCC
Organism: Protopterus annectens; assembly: GCF_019279795.1. Classification (NCBI taxonomy): domain Eukaryota; kingdom Metazoa; phylum Chordata; order Ceratodontiformes; family Protopteridae; genus Protopterus; species Protopterus annectens. The sequence goes on from NC_056733.1 coordinate 1,013,964,347, forward strand.
TCTGAAATGGCTCCTCAATCACAGGCAAATGCATCAAAGGAGCTCTCACCTTGTCTCCTGCCTTGCCTATCTTTTGGCACTTGCTCACAGGTCCTGCGGTACCCTGTTACATCTCTGGAAATTCCAGGCCAATAGAACTTCTGCATAATACACCTCTTTGTACATTTTATGCCCATATGACCTGCAAAGGGAATATCATGAGCTTTGGCTAGAAGTGCCAGATGGTAGGCTCTAGGTACTAGCAACTGCTGTACTCTCTCACTTTCTAGCCCTTCCTCAGGAGTCCACTCTCTGTATAGTAACCCTTTGCCCCAGTACACAGATTCCCCCCTTCCTTGAGAATCAGGTGCTTCCCTAGCTACCTGCCTCAGACCTTGCAATGTAGGGTCTGAGAGCTGAGCCTGTCTCAACTCTCTCCTTGTAACCCTTCCCAGCTCCCCTTCCACAGGAAGTCTGGCATCCTCTGACAGTGGTGCCTCACTGTCAGCCTGGGTACTACTACTCACCTCTACCTTTGCAGTCACTCTGTCCAAGGGACCATCAGTACCCACAAGCAGCTGTGGCTCACATTCAGTCTCACTGCTACAGAGTAGCTCACTCCCTGAAGTAACCACCTCACCAGACCTGGCTGCAACTATGCAGTCTGTCTGGGTCTCCACCAGGTTACCAGACCCACATGCTTGTCTCCTAGTCTGACTGCATGTAACTGCATAAGCACATTGTACTGCCTCATCCAAATCCTTCCCTCTCAGGACATCTGTAGGATGGTAGTTCAGTACCCCTGTTGTCTCAAGACAACCTACTATTGGCATTTTGTCTTTCCCACTTACTGGCTCCCTCACCTTTTGTTCCCCACCTTGCCTCCATGGACACCTGTATGCCACATGACCCCACTGGTTGCATTCAAAACATTTAACCCTAGCTCCTGGACATATACCTGGACTAGTGGCTTCCCCTGATACTGGCAGATTCTGTTGGGGCAGTCTGTGCTGCCCACCATGTGTTCCTTTAGATCCATGAGCAGTACTGGGGTTCCTCCTCCTGTGCAGGGCTGCCCTGCTTGCCAGGTATAGGTCTCCTTTCTTCCCCAACTCATCTGAAGTAGCACATTATCTATCAGCTAACCAGATCCTCATGTTCTCAGGCAAAGTGCTGAGGGTGACCTATCATCCACTCACCCACCTATGGAAATAAGTGCTCAATTCAGCAACATATTCACACACACTTTCATCTGCCTTGCATCTATGCTCATGAAACTTTTTCCTATATGTTTCAGGTGTTAGCTTAAAAAATTCTAATTGACAATTTTTTACAGCAGTATAATCAAACCGTACAACATCAGACATTTTAGATAATGCAGTTACAGCTTTTCCATGGAGTAATGGGGTCAGGAATCGTACCCAGAGCCCTTGGTCAACTTCATACTGTTTACATACCCTCTCAAACATATGAATGAAACTATCAAAATTATCCGCCTCGTTAAACTGTGGAAGAAATTTACTGACCTTTTGTGCTTCTGGGGTCCAGTTACTCACTTCCCCATTACCTCCATGACTCTGGCGAAGAGTCAGTATCTCTTTCTCATGCTGCCTCTGCCTTTCTTTTTCCTCAGCTTCTAGGCATAGCAGTTTCTCATTCTCCTCACTCTCTAGACACCTCAGTCTCTCAGCTGCTTCTAATTACACACGACTGGCCTCCAGCTGAAGTCTCTTTAGCTCCAGCTGGATTTTTAAGTCCACTGCAGAAAGGTTGAGCTGTCTATTCTCAGAGGGTATTATAGCACCACTGCCAGTCTGATTATCCTCCTGGTTGATGTTTTCTGATGCAGCTGTAACCAAGGCTGCAATCAGGTCTGCCTTAGTCAGGTTTACATGTACCAGTCCCTAGCCTGGCACATCTCAGCCAGTTGGCTCCTTGTCAGCTTTCCATACTCATCTGCTGACATGCTGCCTGCTCACTCTGATTAACTAAGCTAACAAAAAAAAATAAAACAATTGTGATATGAACTCTGAGAATTCACTGTGTGGCTGTTTTAGAGTACAAAACACCTTCAAAACTCACTGTACACAAGCTATGGGATTCACTGTACCCCATACCACAAGCCAATTAGTATTTGCCAACTAATTAATATGTGATGTGGATATCCCACCACTGCCAAACAATTAATATGTGACACCCGTGCCCTGGCCCAGCAATCAAGGAGCCTCAATCCTCACCACTAACACCAGAGAGGGCATCTCATATATGTGAAAAGGATAACAAATACACACAGCAAAGTGAAATTTCCTTTAAGAGCACACAGAGATCATACTCAGTCTGAGGTTGGATGCTCCCTTGCTCTCCAGGTCCGCAGTAAGACTCCCCACTGGCACAGCTATAGGGTCCAGATCTCAGCATAGTGGGCAAGCTAAAACCACTAGCACCCTCTCTGTCCAACCAGTGCTTCGTGTCCCTGCCCAAGTAGCTGACACACACTCATGCACTTTGAGAAGAGTTTATACAACCACACAGACACTCCTGGGGAAGGCTGGCACAGTTTCTCCAGCTGTGCCCCTTTCTCCCATTCTATATGGTAGTTCCACTTGCCACAACCCACTAATACTTAGCTACTCAAAGGTCCTTAAAATGGTGTCCAATTATTACTGTGCAATATTATTATTATCCAATTGGTAGTTGTGACTAAACAGTCAAGGCTTATTTAGAGTGACTTGGACAGTAAACTCTATAAATATGCATGTATTCTAGAGCTTAAATTATCTCTATACAAAACAGCCACAGTTGAAAGGTTTTAAAATATTTAATAATTAATAATAAAAACACAAGATAATACTTCTTACTACACAGTGCTAGTCAGAGATCACACAGAAATACTTAAAATACTTCAGTAGTATAGTTTTGACATCACAGAAAAACACTCAGTCTAATCCTTCTAGTTCCTAGCTATTTCTAAAAGAAAACACAAGTCTAAGATAACCTACATATGAGCAAGACAGTGCTGTGAGATGGATGATCAAGACAAAAATGCTTGACTTAGCTTTCTTTACAGCAGAGGGCAATGTTGATACATTGTTTTAAGTTCAACCTTTCACAGCATATTCTTTCATTTAAGAAAACAAGCTTGTATTTCATCATTCATATTTACAAATGACAGAATTATGTAAAAATCCTATCTGGCTAGGCTGACAGCCTTCACCATATCTCCCAGTCTTCACACACATAAAAAAAACACAAATAACATGATGATGTTACAAAACATTACTAAGAGAATTCATGCTTGAAAACCCCACAGACCCTTTATGTCCAGTAAAAAGTTTCAAAAAATACTTACAAAACAGACCACTTAATTCAAAAGAACTATTTCTGCACCCAAAAAGGCATCCACAACATGTACTTGACAAAATGGAAACATGGTACTTAACACAACCGATGGGAATAAATTATCTTTCAAAAATGTTATCAGAAATCTGCAAACTAGCAAACCTATCAAAAAATACACAAACCACTCCTTAAAATCAACAGCTGTGACACTACTGTCCCAATCAGGAATGGAAGCATGGCAAATAATGACTGTTGTTGTTGTGTCTTTCGGCTTTTCCCAGTTAGGAGTCGCCACAGTGGAACTCCGGTCCGCTAATGATTGGCAGTAGATTTTTATGTACCGAGTTGCTATTACCAACCATCAGTAGATGAATTCAAAACATGGGGAAAAATAATCTCTGGAACACAAGAAACACCAAAAAAATCCAATAAACAAAGATAACATCAATAATACAACAGACAACGGACCAACAAAAAAAAAATGAAACTCCATAACGCAGAGCATCCTCACCTTGAAAATGAATCAGAAAAAACACAAGACAAACAACAGATAATATGGAACAATAAGCATCTACAACATAGAAACCCAATATATATATATATATATATATATATATATATATATATACATACATAAAACTAACTATAAACACAATCTTTCATTACAGGTACTACACTAACAGGAACTCAAGCCAACATCTGAACATAGACAACCATCAAGTCAGAAGCAATATAGAAATATAAAAGAAACTACAACACCAAAACCTTTACAAAGTATATTTACTTATATAATTATTTCCTGACAACTCCTGAAAAATTAATAATAATTTGTATTTAAATAAAAAGACAAAAAAAATAAACAATAAACATAAACTAAAAGTGTGGACTATTTTTTCTCAGACAAAGTGGAAGAATACAAACTAAAGCAAACAAAAACCTAAATAACAACACAAACATAACACAACACAAAACAAACACCATTGTATAATAGCAATAACCCATGGCTGGGTGTGGTTAATGCTGGATTCACCCATGGTTGTAAAGGGGCATGGGATGCTTACCTCTCTTGGGGGGTGCGCTGGATTAGTGCACACTTAGAGGCATGCTGGGCAGTGCACTTTCCCTGCTGGAGACTGGGGAGATCATTATTCATGCTCTATGGGGAGGGGCTTGGTCGACTGAAGAGAATTCCTCTTATGAATGGGAGGGGACATCTTCCAAGGCCATCCCATTGAATATTTCTCCCTGGTCCCCTGACAGGTGTATGCAGATATGGCTGGGAAAAAAAGGGAAAACTTTGAGCCAGACTTAATGGATAGCTATATGACCCTTCCAAGTTGACCATCACCCTTTTAATTGGGAATTAATTGGTCAATTTGCTGGTACAGAGCTGATGACTGACAGCTGGGGGTATAAAGTGGAAATAAAAAACTTAAAATTCACTGATTATCAAGTAAATGAACTGTTCTGTTGGGTCTAGATCAAAAGAACGAAGAGGCATTTAATCAAATGCCTCTTCATCGACACACAAAGTGTGAATGCACTAAAGGGCGAATGCTCAAAACAGCGATTTCTTCCCAGGGAAAGAAATTGCTTGGCCATCCCCATGTGTTTGCCCCTTTCCCCATTGTAGTGTGATCTCAGAGTTGGTATATTTAGTTAGGGGTGTGTGGGGCACAGACCCCCACGTTGGGGTGCTTGGGGGCAATGTGTGTGTGTGTCTGTGTGTGTGTCTGTGTGTGTGTGTGTGTGTGTGTGTGTGTGTGTGTGTGTGTGTGTGTGTGTGTGTGTGTGTGTGTGTCTGTGTGTGTTAGTGATTTCTTTCCCAGGGAAAGAAATTGCTGTTTTGAGCGTTCATGCTTTAGTGCATTTGCTCTTTATGTGTCGACAAAGAGGTGTTAGATTAAATGCCTCTTCTGTGTATTGATATAGATGCAGTCTATCTGGCACAGTTCCAGTGAGGCATCAAATGCTTTCAGCATGCATGTAATGTATATTATTAACTACCCCAGAATTCATGCACATACATGTTATGTGTATTTACTAACTGTCCCAGACTGGATTACCCGCACACCTGTGGTATGTACCACCATTTGTCCCAAACTGGATCTGCACACCTGTGGTATGTCCTACCACCTGTCCCAAACTGAATCTGCACAACTGTTTTATATACCACCATCTGTCTCAGACTGGATCTGCACACTTGTGGCATATACCATCATCTGTCCCAGACTGGATCTGCACACATGTGGTATGTACCAGCACCTGTCCCAGGCTGGATCTGCACACCTGTGGTATGTACTGCCACCTGTCCCAGGCTGGATCTGCACACCTGTGGTATGTACTACTACCTGTCTCAGATTGGATCTGCACACCTGTGGTATGCACCAACACCTATGCTAGACTGGATCTGCACACCTGTGTTATGTACTACCACTTGTCCCAGACTGGATCTGCACACCTGTGTTATATACCACCATCTGTATCAGACTGGATCTGCACACCTGTGGAATGTACTACCACCTGTCCCAGGCTGGATCTGCCCACCTGTGGTATGCACCACCACCTGTCCCAAGCTGGATCTGCACACCTGTGCTATATGCCACCATCTGTCTCAGACTGGATCTGCACAACTGTGGTATGTGATACCACCTGTCCCAGACTGGATCTGCACACCTGTGGTATGTACCACCACCTGTGCTAAATTGGATCTGCACACCTGTGGTATGTACCACCATCTGTCTCAGACTGGATCAGCACCTCTGTGGTATGTACCACCACCTGTCCCAGACTGGATCTGCACACTTGTGCTATGTACAACCACCTGTGCTACACTGGATCTGCATACCTGTGGTATGTATTACCACCTGTCCAGGACTGAATATGTACACCTGTGGTATGTACTACCACCTGTCCCAGACTGAATCTGCACACCTGTGGTATGTACCACCACCTGTGCTAGACTGGTTCTGCACACCTGTGGTATGTTCCACCATCAGTCCCAGACTGAATCTGTACACCCGTTGTATGTACTACCACCTGTCTCAGACTGGATCTGCACAACTGTGTTATATACCACCATCTGTCCCAGACTAGTTCTGCACACCTGTGGTATGTACATACCTCTCAACTGTATAGATTTTTGCAGATTGTCCAGATTTTTGCCACATATTTTTGGTCCATTTTCCACAAAATTGTGTTTTTCTGGCAAATTAGTAGCAAATTATTAAAGACTAAAGTTAGAAGATAATGACAGATGTTTGAGTTTCAGACTTCATACCCTA
>NC_056733.1:1013975948-1014064302 GCF_019279795.1 Protopterus annectens
ATGGCGCACTGCTACAGTCATCCCTCTCCATAAAGGAAGAGCGACTACAGACCCTGGAAATGATTGCCCCATTAGCCTGACAAGTCTGATATGTAAGGCTATGGAGCGCATCATCATGGACCTAATTAACAAGCATATAGGAAATCTCCAAACTCTAGATCACATGCAATTTTATTTTGTGAAAGGTAGATCATGCCTGCTCAACCTGGTTGACGTCTTTGAGTCAGACACCAGAGTGGTGGATGAAGGTTAGGCAGTTCATACAGACTACCTCGATCTGGCCAAGACCTTTGATACCATTCTTCACTCAGGAATTATTGATAAACTCACCAAACTAGGCATCAACCGCTATATCATTAGGTGGGTTGCAAACTGACTCACAGATAGAACACACAGTCATACTTCCCAACCATACCAATTTACTCGGTTTTTACCGAGTTTTGGGGTCCAAATGAAGGGGTGCCATGATTCCCGAGTAGCACCCCCTTCATTTCCGATTTTTTTCCTTTTGTTTTTTTTTTTCATTTTTTTTATTTTCGCATTGTTGGAGTTGACGTCATCACGTGCGCAATGACATCAGCTCCATCAGGGCTACCAGCCAGTCAGAATTGAGCTCACCAAGCTCACACATCATTTCCGGACAGCCTGGCTGCAAATGTGAGTGGGAACGGCACTCTTCTAACGGATGGAAATGCAAGTGGGAGCGGCACTCGGATTATCGGCAGCAGCTCTGGTTTTGTTCGGGGGAATCAAGAATGATAGGTAAGGAAATGGTGTGTGTGTGTGTGTGTGTGTGTGTGTGTGTGTGTGTGTGTGTGTGTGTGTGTGTGTGTGCGCATGCGCGCGCGTGTGTGTGTGTGTGTGTGTGTGTGTGTGTGTGTGTGTGTGCATGCTGAGTAGACTAAACTGATAATCACAGTAGGCAGGAAAATAAGTAGAAAGAAGCTGCTACAGTAGCTGAGCACTTGCATATTGTCGACGTCACATCTGTGAAATGGTCAGGATTATTTTTTTTTTATTTCAGAGCACACTAGGAATTAGTGGCATATCTTTACTGTTAGTTACATAGTCTGGCTCGCAACAAATGTCTTTCAGGTCAGCTGGGCAAGTAAGCTCTATCTTGATCCTAAGAGGGAGAGACTGAACATCTTTCCTGGTTTTAACTTCCACCTGATAATAAAGTGAGTTGTAGTTGTGAATTTCAGGTGTCAGTTAGAATTGTTGCCTCACAGTCCTTAATTCTTCAATTTACTTTGCCTTTTTTGTGGAGTGTGCATATCTTCTCAACTCATCCCAGTACCCGTGCAGAGTTTTGCTGAGTATTCTTGTTTTCTTTCAGCATCCTAAAGCATACTGAGAGATGAATTGGCGATCCTCTAAATTATCTTTAGTGTGTGTGTGTGTGTGTGTGTGTGTGTGTGTGTGTGTGTGTGTGTGTGCATGTGTGCGTGTGTGTGTGCATGCGTGTCTGTGCATGTCTGTGCGTGTTTGTGTGTGTCTGTGTGTGTGTGTGTGTGCATGTGCGTGTGTGTGTCTGTGTGTGTGTGTGTGTGTGTGTGTGCGTGTCTGTGTGTGTGTGTGTGTGTGTGCATGTGCGTGCGTGTGTGCATGTGCGTGTGTGTCTGTGTGTGTGTGCGTGTGTGTGTGCGTGTGTGTGTGCGCGCGCGCGCGCGTGTGTGTGTGTGTGTGTGTGTGTGTGCGCGTGTCTGTGCATGTCTGTACGTCTCTGTGTGTGTGTGTGTGTGTGTGTGTGTGTGTGTGTGTGTGTGTGTGTGTGTGTGTGTGTAGCCATGATAAAATAAACATCCCATCCATCATTAGTTATCAGTTCTATACCTATTCCGCTCTAGAGTAGGTTCATATTCATATGCCAATGAATTCATGAATTCCAGGACAAAAAAGAAGAAAAGCAGGCTTGTGGTGTCACTATTTGCATTATTTGATACATGCATGTGGTGATACCATTTTGTAACAGAAAAAATGTAAATGGTGCAGTACGTTGCAATCGAAGATCGCCTTACATAGTTGTAAGCATTAGGGAAATTAATGTTTTATATAAGGTTGATATTGTAGTCAGATTTTCTAAGACATCCTATCACAAACTGTCACCATGTGAAATAACTCTGGATGGGTAACAGGTATGATTGGGCATGGTTAATGACTTAGTCACCATTTCTTTAAAAAAATCATGAACTTTTTTTTGTCTGTCTTCAGATCTGAGAAAAGTATTCATCTTACTAGAACTGAAATGCTTGAAATGTTGTATCATGATTATGCAAAGTGTGGTAAAGTAAAAAAAATATAAGGAACAATACTTTGCACATTAACTGAATCCATGCTTTTACAGATAGGTCCAACTAGAATATTCTAAGATATTTTGTGTGTTATACCTGCAAATCACTGATAATTTTGTCTGGCTAAAAATGAGTTAAGGGTTTAGAATAACTTTTCATCCCTAAATGCCTCTCATCTGTTCCTGATTTTAATTTTCCTCATCTCTCCTACAATTTTGGAATTTATGATAAAGCACTGAAGATTTTAGTCAATTTATGTCAGACATTAGAGTTTTATACTTATTGTTCAGAAAATATTTGTCGATAGTGTGATGTTTCAAGGGTAGAGACGTTTTAATGTTAAGTCTATTTTCATGGTGAGACAGTATTGCTTTGTTTAGCAGATGTCTGTTAGTGTTTGTGCATTGTTGTGCTGCAAAATTTAAAAATAAAATCAATATAATCATTGTATTAGTAAAGCAGTATGCACATAGTAGTGTTTATGGTAAATGGGGCAAAATAGCCAGGTAATGGAACATTGGGATGGCTGCAGGGGGACTCTGGTGACATATTTTGGTTGTCTGTTCTTCAGTTTGCATTTGAAATCTGGTATCCCACAATTCCATTGGGGTGGGTGGGGTTATGCAATTATGTATGCAAATTAGATGTTAATCAGCACACAGATTTGTACCTATTTTTTATGGGCCCTGTCCAGATTTTTGATGACTCCAGGTTGAGAGGTATGCACACAGTGTGAAAGTAACAGACTCCAAGTCAGACTGCCAACTAGTCACTAGTGGAGTCTCACAGGGATCGGTCCTGGGTCCTCTCCTGTTTGGCGTCTACTTCTCAGAAGTCCAGACCAAACAGAGGGACTCTGGCTGACCAAATTCACAGACGACTGCAAGTTGGGAGCCATTATTAACTCCCCAAGTGATGCAGACATCCTACAGAAAGACCTCACTGAGACTAGTGACTGGTGTCAAAGCCATGGCCTTAAGCTTAATGCCAAAAAATGCGTCGTCATCCCCTTTAGAAAAAAATCAGTTCCCACTAATTACCACATTAATGAGAGCCCACTGAACACTGAAGGCATTATAAGAGATCTGGGGACACAGGTTGACAGCAACCTCTCCTTCGACCAACACATTGCCAATGTGGTCAGAAGTCCTTCTATGTGGCACATCTCATTACCAAGGGTTTTGCATCCAGAAAGAAAGAGGTCATCATTTTTCTCTACTCTTCTCTCATTAGACCAATCATAGAGTATAATGCCCCATTTGGCATGTACCTCACTAGACACCGGCAACAGCTGGACACACCACAAAAGTACCTCACAAAGAGGATCCTAGGCCTTAAACACATGTCCTACATGGGCAGACTCAAAAAATTCCAGCTATTCTCGGTCTCATATCGTCTACTAAGAGGCAATCTCTGCTTGACTTACAAAGCCATGTCTAACCCAGCTCTGTTAGAAATTCTACATCTAAAGAAATCCCAGTCCCTCCGAACCACATGCTCCAGAGACTTCAACCTCATTACCACAATCAACAGAACATGCTGGAGGGACAGGTTCATAACCCAGAGACTGCCCATGCTCTGGAATAGACTTCCCATACATGTGAAGCAGAGAACCTCACTGACTCTCTTGAAGAGAAATTATGATGAGTGGATGGGAAATAGAAAGTTCACCCCAGGAATCACTACAGTGGTTCTACTTGATAGAGGCCCTGGAACTAATGCTGGGCAGCACAATGTCAGGGCACTTCTATGGGCTAGGCTTCTAAAGGCCTCAGGGCCATTAGCCTAGTACACACCTATGAACCTATGATAACATTACTATAGGATAGAGCAATAAATCCTCAAAGTAAGGAGAAACCTGTGGAACGGGAAACATCTGATCAGTTGCTAGATGAAGATACTTTGGAGCCTTCCAAAAACCAGCACAAAACCTCAGCTGGAATTGCACAGCAAGGAAAGGAACAGGAAACTGTGGCAACTCTGACTCAGTCAATGTTGTGGAGTGATAGGCCAGTGAGATCCCATATGAAAGAGCAACGGATGACGCAGAATGAAACGGAAGAGAATGTGGCATAGGAAGATGCTCTGGAACATTCTCTAGAATGCTGCATGAAATGCAGAACAAAGAATGTGCCCTCAGTTTTCAAGAAAATGATCTAAGAGAAGATTTGCTTAATTTAATAGAGATGGACAGACATATTAAGACTAATGAAAGAAATAGTCTACAGAACATCAATAAAACACAAAAAGTTAGAAGTTTCATAAGTTTGATAAAAAAATGAACACAGTAATTAGGATTGTTCAGAGAGATTTATGTGATATAATGGGAGCAAATATGATATATTACTGTCCAGCTAAAGTAATAACACATAAAATCTTACTGCAAAAACACAGGGAAGTAAGGAATGGAAGGGGAGAAATCAAATACCATCATGGCTATAAAGCAATTAAGACAAGAAGTGTCACTGTAGGAAGACCATAGAAGAGGGAACAGATCAACAAAAATACTCAGAACGATAGACATGATAAAGGCAATGCTCAGTATCAGAACAGATCAGGATGTATCGTGCACTTTCACAAATAATAGACAAAAAATATCAGCACAGGCAGAAAAACTTAGAAGACACACACATAAATATAAAGGAAAAGTACAAAATAAGCAATTTATTGATGATCCAGAAAAGTTTTATAGAGAATTGGGAAACAAGGTAAAAGGAATTGGCATACCACCAAAAAAGAAGACATAGATACATTTTGGAGAAATATCTGTGAAGATCCTGTGGAACATAACAAAGATGATAAATGGATAGAAGAAGTAAAAGAAAGAATAAGAAGTTTAAAGGTACAGGATATGAAATGGGATGAAGTAACAACCAGAGAGACTGAAACAAAGTTAAGAAAAGCTCCTAATTAGAACTCCCCAGGCCCAGATGCAGTATCTAATTTCTTGATGACTGGATGGTATAAAAATATATAATGTTTACAACTATAGTTGTTTCAATAGTGTCTGTGATGTAAACTGCTTATAGCTAAAGTGATATAGTTTTGTATGTTTTTCATTTAAATAAATGTAAGATTGTCTTTGTCATATGTGTAAATTTAATAAAGATGTTTGGGGAAAAAAGTATTAACATCTTTACATGAAGATTTAGCCATGAGTGAAATTTATTCATATGTGCACTCCGAACAGACCACAACCTGATTAACAACAGGAAAAACAGTGCTACTACTTAAGAGTGAACCTGCAAGCTACCCTAAAAATTATAGACCAATAACTTTCCTACTGACAACATATAAACCATACACTGGAATTGATGCTGTCAGAGTTTATAGTCATTTAAAAAAAAAAAAAACTCAATCATGGGAATAGAACAAAAGGATAAAAAAGAAAGCCATATGGAATAAAGGATCATTTTTTGTTAAAGGAAGTCATAATGGAGAACTGTAAAAAGAGGAAGAATATACGTATGACATGGATAGATTACAAAAACAAAAAAAAAAAACACTTGACAGTATTCGACATTCATGGATAAAAGAGTGCTTAAAAATCTATAACATACACACTACACCAGTCGATTACTTTACAGCGACCATAAAACAGTGACAAACCACTTTGCAGTTAAGCCATGATACAGGACAAATTATTATTTCAGGGATAAAAATTCAAAGGTGGAGATTCCAGCCAGGGTGACTCTCTGTCACCTCTGCTCTTGTCTTTTGCCTTTAACCCACTAAGCTAGCTACTTAACAGATTAGGTCATGGTTAGAATTTGGCTCCTGAAAAACAACAAAATGTAAAGACATCTCATCTTCTTTTTGTGAATGATTTAAAACTGTATCGTTCATCAGATAAGGAACTGAAAGCATAGCTGCAAGTGGTCAAGCTGCAGCACCAATAAAATGTCAGCCTGGTACAGGGATATGATATAAAAGAACCTGAGCAAGACTGAGTGCATAAATATTTGGGAATTGATGAAGGATCAACAATAACACATGAACAAATGCAAATAATTCTTAGTAAGGGATATTTTAGAAGATTAAAATTAATACTGAAAGCACTGCTGACATCAAGGAACGAAGTCCAAGCAATAAACCAATTTGCTCTTCCTGTCCTAACTTGCAGTTTTGGAGTCACTGACTGGCCTCAAAAGGTGTTGGATCAGTTGGACAGGAAAACAAGAAGGATACGTCATGCTTATCAAATAATTTATAAAAATCAGTGTATATTAAGACTATATATTCCCTGTTCTGAAGGCTAAAATTAATAATGAAAGCACTGCTGACATCAAGGAATGAAGTCCAAGCAATAAACCAATTTGCTCTTCCTGTCCTAACTTGCAGTTTTGGAGTCACTGACTGGTGTGTGTTGGTTCAGTTGGACAGGAAAACAAGAAGGATACGTCATGCTTATCAAATAATTTATAAAAATCAGTGTATATTAAGACTATATATTCCCTGTTCTGAAGGCGGTATGGGCCCCCTCAAAATGGGTTACATGTATAGATCTGCAATTGTATGACTGCATACATATCTGCTGACCTCACAAGACCCAAATTTGATGAAAATTTTAAATCACGAGGAGAATAAGTCTAAGATAACTTCCCTGCTTAGTTTAGCAGAAGCATATTGGTGTCAAGTGGAAATGGAAATGAAACCAGAAGCAGGTAAAAATCAGACAGCAAATGAATGTGCCAAAAACCTAAAGAAAGAATGTAAGGTGAAGGATCAGATGAGAAGGCAAGAAATGTGGAAAATGTATGAATATAATTGCAAGTATAGAAAACTCTTAGAACCTCATGTTGATCAAGATCGAATGCAGGAATGGTTAAGGAGAGGCAAATTCAAACCAAAAGACGAAAGGTTAATATTGGCGGCCCAAAATAGTGGACTATGTACATGTTGGTTTACAAAGTTCATTGAACATGTGGGAGAAACAGACAAATGCAATTTTGTAAAACAGCATTGGAAACCATTGCACATCTTGTTTCTGGGTTGGATACACTAATGACAGAAAGGTTGTATACTGAAAGGTACAATAATGTGGCAAGATTGTTGCACTGGGGATTGTGCACACATTATAATATTGAAGTAGCTGAGAAGCATTGGAAACATGACCCACAAAGCATTATAGAAAATGATTATGTTTATATTACATGGGGTCACCTATTACCAACAGTTCAAAAAAAAAATTGATGTGAGAAAACCAGATATAGTAATCTATGAAAAGACAAAAGTAACATTGATCATTGAAATTGCTACACCCAGTGATTATAGTGCCTTATGTACTGAGGGATACAAAGTCCTAAAATACCAAGATTTACAGGCAGAAATGAGGGCAATGTGGTGAAAGGATACCCAGATAGTTCCAATAGTAGTAAGAGCAATGGGTCTTATAAAAAAGAATTAACATTTCTACTCCAATATCTTACTAATACATGTAACTCCATACAAATTGCAGAAGGAGTCATTACCGGGCACATTGCGGTTGCTGTGAAGACCACTTCAGCTAACATCAAAGATTGAAACAAAACTAATTTCATGAACTTGAATTGTACTTTGACATGGGTATACGCTCCATTCCCGTCATAGTATTAGAAACCCAAAAGACTTGGAGAAATTAAAAAAACAAGAAAATAAAAAATATGGGTAGCCACCTTGTGGTAGAAAGTAGTAGTGAGACTTGACAGGCAAAGCAAGAAGTATGCAGATAATAAAGCAGACTGCTGTGCATAACAAAGAAATTAACTATTATTACTTTAATACAAGAAACCCACAATTTCCAGGCAGACGATATGTAGCAAAAGGAAGAGAGAAAATTAGAGGAAATAACCATACCCAGAAAGAAAAAAATGTTAAAAGCTGTGGATAGTACTTTAAGATCCTTACTACAACAGATCAGGTAAAACCATAATCTAGATGAAGAAACAGTGGGCCACTTAGAAGTGAGAAAAAAAAAAAAAAAACAGTTTTTGAAGGGTATAAAAATGAAACATGGACACTGGAAAGAAAGAGATCTAATATGGTGGAATATTTATATAAAGAAGAAAGCCAAACTAATCAATACAAAAATGCATCCCCAACAAAATTTATAGAGAAATACAGGCAAATGCATCCAGATAGGGTAAATTTCATTGTACAAAAATACAAAGATTTGCAAGGTATTTAATTTAAACGGGTAGAAAATGAAGACAGACTATCTGTGAAGTGAAGGATTTATTGTGGAAACACTGACGCAGGCAACAGTGCACCATGATGGTCTACTAATCCCTAGAAGGAGGAGCAATAGATGGAGCAGGATGCATCTGAAAAAGATACAGTGCAAGGCAATGTTCTGGAACGTTCTGTTGGCGATTCATCTGAAAGTACAGTTAGAATTATACAACAAGGGAAAGTGTAGGCAACAGTGTAATTTCTTATATGGGTAATATTGCAACATGATTGGAAAATGGTGGAGCAACAGAAGAAACGGGTCTATATCATATATTTGAAATTCCAAAATGTGGAATGCCATATGTTTGGACTTGGAATTTCGAATATTGAAAACATCAAATGGTCAGAATAGCACATTTTTTTCTTAGGGAAAAAAAATCGCTGTTCCCAGAAACATACACACAAAACAAGCACACCAAAATAAATAAACCACACACATACAGTTAACAAAACCCAACCACACACTAAACCACACATACATTACTAACCATCCACTTACTTTAACCCGCACCTTAACCCTAACGTCCGTAACTCTCGCACCACAGTGGAGGAAATAGCAAAGCCACATAACGGCCCACTGAAATCTTGCCCTAGGTAAGATTTCGATGTTCCGGGGTTTCACTATTTTCAACATTCGATGTTCTGGGTTCGATGTTTTCACGTTTGGCATTGTACGTCTTTGAAATTTTGATATAGACCCGAAGAAATAATATACATCTGAACAAGACATGCCATATGGCGAGGTTTTGGAATGTTTTGTAGAAGATTCACATGAAAGTCCAGCTGCAATTACACAGTGATGGGAAGAACAAGAAATAGAAAACAAAGATGTTCTTAGTCCAGAGGAAAATGATATTAGATAAGCCCTTGATTTAATACAGATGGATAGATATACTAAAATAGATGAAAGAAATAAACTACAAAAAGTAAATGAGAGCCGAAATGTTACCAGACTGATATAACCAATCAGGACTATTAAAAGAAATTCATGTGATGTAACAGAGAGTGTGGCTAAACTAATAACCAATGAAGTGTTACCACAAAAATGTAGAGAAAGAAAGGAAAGGAAGGGAACACCAATCAAGACTATTAAAAGAAAGTCATGTGATGTAACAGAGGGTGTGGCTAAACTAATAACCAATGAAGTGTTACCACAAAAATGTAGAGAAAGAAAGGAAAGGAAGGGAACACCAATCAGGACTATTAAAAGAAAGTCATGTGATGTAACAGAGGGTGTGGCTAAACTAATAACCAATGAAGTGTTACCACAAAAATGTAGAGAAAGAAAGGAAAGGAAGGGAACACCAATCAGGACTATTAAAAGAAAGTCATGTGATGTAACAGAGGGTGTGGCTAAACTAATAACCAATGAAGTGTTACCACAAAAATGTAGAGAAAGAAAGGAAAGGAAGGGAACAAGTAGAATGGCATCATGGAAACATTGATTAGAGAAAAGTATACATTGATACTTCCTTACTATTCAAAAACGTGAGCACTGATTGGTCAGATCACCCAGCGTGCCTGTTGTAAATCAGGCAAATACCAACAGAAAAAAGTCAGGTCACTGAAACACCATTAACTGGCCAGACTTTCTTCTATTAGTGTATGGTACAGAGGCATATGTCTCAAGTGTCCAGATTTTTACCTCATATTTTTGGTCTGGTCCTCATAAAATTTGTTTTTCCAATAAATCACTGAAGAATAAAGTCACTAAATAATAACACACATTTCAGTTTCAGATTTCATATCTTGCAGACAATGCACGGTAACACAAACCTTGTTATTCTCGCAGCTTTCTAAGTTTCTAAGAGCAACATTTACTATTATTCCCCATTTTGGGAGTTTGCACCCCCCCCCTTTATTTAAGGCTTTGCCCACATTTGTTTAGCTTAGAGGTTGAAAAAATCTTACTGAGGGCAGAGCAAATACAAGGAAAATCAAGTGTGTTCTGCAAAAGTAAAGGAATTTTATTAATTTATATATTTGACATTTGTTGACTGGGATAGTCCAATTGAGCTAATGCCCTTTTTCAGTGGAGGCCAGGGGAGAAAAGATCCACAGTCACAAATGATACAAGTAACATATTCACAGTACAAGAATAGCAGGTGCAAAGAAACATATTCTCAATACAAGTTAAGCAAGTAAAAAGTTCAACATACATTGCAACATACAAAAAAACTATACAAGTTTATAAAGTGATATCAGTTGTGCCTGTAAGGTTATAGCAAATGAGGCTTGCTAGATTAAGATGTGGTAAGCATTAATAGAAGTATGTACAGTTAAAGGATTCACAGGTGTCTCTTATACTGGCAGTATGAGGTTTGGTATAAGAAGGCATTTCTGATATGTAGACAGCACAGTGGGAGATGGTTAGAACAAGGAGGCAAATAAAGGTTCAGGGGATATGAATAGGACACATTTTTAATTAGGTTTATAGTTTAGTAGCAGGCTAACTGCCCTTGTGGAATATTTTTAACTCTAGCCAATTACCCCAAGTGAGAATCCAACTCTGCACCTTGTGTTTGTAAGGTAACCTTAACCATTATGCCAATCTCCCCCCTAGGTAGAATAGTAGTAGGGAAGGAGGAAGTAAGAAGAAAAAAAAGGGAGGGGAAGGAAAAAAGTTTGAGGGGAGAGAGGGAAGCGATTCAAGTGGGATGAAATGTACCTGATTATCTTTATATTTTTGCCTAGTGTTTCTTGTACCTCTAAACTGCTCAGATTGTATAATTAAAAAAAAACATTCTTCCTTTCTCCGTTGCTTGTTTTCCACAGCACTGATGTATTGGGCATGTGTGGGAATGTAAGTCCTATACACACGCACAGCACCTCAACAAATATGGAAGAATGCAGAAACAACGTAAAGGAACACCGCTGCGCTGCTACACAAAGACTTCATTTCTTTCTTAAATAATGTCATGTGGCTTCTCACTCATAATCAAACCAAATCATTTGTGGGTAAATCCTCAATATGCACGCACCCACTCTCCCATTATTGTGCAGCTATAAAGCAATTAAGACAAGAAGTACCACTGTTAGAAGAATACAGAAAAGGTAGCAGATCGTCAACAATTCTTAGAAGGATACACATGGTGAAAGAAATACATACAATGCCAAAAGAGAGCAGGATTTATTATTCACTATTTCCAATAATAAATGAAACATATTAGTGCAGGCAGGAGAATAAAACACAGAAGGTACGCAGATAAGCATCAAACAGTACAAAATAAGCAACGCACCGATGATCTACAAAGGTTTTATATAGAACTGGAAAAACGCAAAGTGAAGAAAAACACCACCAAAAAAATAAAAAGAAGGTATATTTTGAAAAAAAAAAAAGCATCTATGAAGCCCTGTTGCCAATGAGATAAACAATTAAAATACACACAAAAAAAGCTTTAATATACAAGATATGAAATAGAATGATGTAATGGCCAGAGAAACTGACACAGAATTTATAAAAGACCCTAAATTGAAAAGACTGGGTCCAGATCCAGCACTTAACTTCTGGATAATGATATTAACATCTTTATACAAATATTTAGCCATGAGTAAAAATGATTTATATGCACAACCTGAACAGACTTCAGCCTGATTAATGTCAGGAAGATCAGACTCTCCTTAAAAGTGAACCTGCGAGCCATCTTAGGAACTACAAATCAATAACTTACATTCCAACAATATATTGAATTGGTGTAGTCATTCTTTTAGCCATATAGAAAAAAATCAGTCATGGCAATATAAGAGAAAGTTATATGAAGCACTCAGTTATCTACTGTTAATCAAAGCAATAACAGAGCTGTGAAAATTAGAACACTCTAAGCAGGGTAAAGATAGATTATAGGATCATTGGAAGTTATTTGATCATAGAAAGTTACCAGGCTATTGGCCCTGAGGCCCTTATAAGCCTAGCCAAGAGTTTAGCCCATGTTTAGACAAATCAGAACCCAATGCCCCTGTCCAGCAGGGACATGGGTGGAATCTCAGGGATGTATTTTCTGTTTCCCATACAGTTGTCCAGATTACGCTTAAAAAGGGGTAATGAGGTCCTCTGCTTGATGTGGAGAGAGAGTCTATTCCACAGATGGGGGAGTCTCTGGGACACAAGTCTGTCCTGAAAACAAGTCCACTTTATGTTACAGAACAGGTTGAGGCCGTGTGTGCACTCCCATCAAGGCGGGGTGGAAGATCACCTTGTATGCCAGACAGAGGTCACCTCTAAGGAGTCTGTATGAAACTGAGTATAGGGATAGGGCTTTTAGCTTATCTGTGCATGGTAGATTTTTGAGGCCCTGAATTCTCCTGGTGAGAAACCTCTGTGGTCTCTCCAGCTGCTGCATGTGCTTTGCAAGGTACATTCCGAAGAGGGCATTGTACTCAATAATGGGACTTGTAAGGGAAGAATACAGGGATGTTATGACCTCCTTCTCCCTGGATGAGATACCTTTTCTTATGAGGTGGGCCATGTAGAAAGCTTTCCTTACAATGGAAGCAACATGGTGGTCAAAAGTCAGGTTACTATCAACCTGGGTGCCCAAATCCCTCATGACTGACTGCATGCTTAGGACATTATTAATGTGATAATTTGTGGGGAAATAACTCTCTTCAAAGGGGGCTTGAGGTCATGTTTCTGGCACCAGTTATTTGGGTGAGACTTTCTTGGAGGAAGTCCACATCACTAGGGGAATTGATGACAGTGCCCAGCTTGCAGTCATCTGCAAACCTGGTCAGCCATAGGCTACTGGTTTTGGCCTTGACCTCAAAAAAGTATATGTCAAATAATAGTGGCCCTCAAGACCAAACCCTGGGGTATGCCCTTCATTATAGGTCTACTGCTTGAGGTGGCTTCCTCTATTTTGACTAGGTGGGTTCTATCAGTGAGCCAGTTTGCTACCCATCTGGTAACATACAGATTGAGGCCTAGTTCAGAGAGTTTATCTATTAAGCATCCAACATCATGGAGAATGGCATTTTTACAGACACAAAAGATACATCCTACAGTGATCAATTACATTCCATTAACTATGAAACAGTGGTAAACCACTTTACAGCTAAGCTATGACAAAGGAAAAATTATTATCCCAAGGATAAAAATTCAAGGTTTGATATTCCAGGGTGATTCTTTGTTGCTACCGATGTTCTGAGCTGCCCTTAACCCATTAAAGTATTTACTTTGAAGATGGTTATGTTTAGAGCTTGGCTGATTGAAAGCAACCTTATTCAAAGATGTATACCTTTTGTGAATGATTTAAAATTCTATACTTCATCAGATGAGGATCTAAGATCACCACAACAAATGGTAAAAACTTTTCCAGGTGAGATTAGAACACATTTGATCTTGATCAATGCACAAAAGTAACATTGATAAAAGGAAAGTTGCAGCACCAAGAAAATGCCAGCCATGGACATCAATGCGACATAAAAGAACTTGAACAGGAGGGAGTATATAAACATTTGGGAATAGATGAAGGATCAGCAAAAAAACACTGGCAGGTAGTTATCACCTGTCAGTCTGTCTCCCTACCTATACATACATGCAGGCATACTGCGAAAAAAGTAGCAACATACAACACGCAGTTATTTGTCTACAACTGACATTTTGTACATGAAATAGTATAATTATCTTCCAATAAGTAAGCATCTCACTGATGACTGGAGTTTTATGTTATTTAAAATAGTACTGTTAGCTGTGTTTATGATGCATGGATAGAGGAGATGGGAGAAGATGAGACAGGAACATCAAAGGACAAGGATATAGAAGGTTCATACATTAAAAGGGTAGAAGAGATATTCTAGGTGATACAAAACGTCAGAGGGAGAATTTAAGAAAGACCTATCCAGTGCTAGAGAACTACCTTATTCTATAGCTACAGTCTGTTTTTTTATTTTAATAGAGGCTCTCTCACTTATTTTATTTTATTATTTTATTTACGTTTGATGATTGGGGAAGTCCACTGGGCCATAAAGAGCCCATTTTCAGTGGATGCTAGGGGAGAAAAGCTCCAAGACATTACACGTTGCATGTTACAGTAGAAAAACATAGTTCATACAGAAAAATAAACATTAAGTTATAAGCCCTTAGTAGGTTCACATTTAAACATATAGTTACTAGCCCTCAGTAGGTAAGGTGAACCTTGTGCATGGAGAAAGTACCAGTACCAGTACCAGTACCAGTATATGTATACTGGAAAGTATAGTACATCAGCTAGTAGAGAAAAGATCTGTCCCTGGTAGGGGAGAGATTGTTTTTGGTTTCGATAAGCAATAAAACTATCTTTCGGCTTTTCCTGGTTACGGGTTGCCACAGCAGAACTCCGGTCCGCTAACGATTTGCAGTGAATTTTTATGGTATCGAGTTGTCAGCCCAGCACCCAACCTTCAAAGAAGGCACATCCACACATGCTCACACCTACCAGCATGTCTTTAAATTCACTCGACTGCAGGGAGGACATGCAGACTCCACACAGAAGGCGCA
Organism: Protopterus annectens; assembly: GCF_019279795.1. NCBI lineage: Eukaryota > Metazoa > Chordata > Ceratodontiformes > Protopteridae > Protopterus > Protopterus annectens. The sequence continues at coordinate 1,013,990,928 of NC_056733.1, forward strand.
CCAGCCGAGAATCGAACTGGTGAGCCTCTTGCGGAGAGACAACAATGCTAACTGCTGCACCACTGTGGCCTCATTGAAATATAAACAATAGTAGATGGTAACTGGGGATGATTACAGTGCAAGGTACAAAAGAGAGGGGGATTGAGAGGTGTTATGTTGGAGTGTGACATGATCATTCCCATTTAGAAGAAAGATGAGAGAATAGTTGAGATTTAAAATTGGTATGGCTTGGTAGGTTGCATAGGTGGGAGGGGAGAGAGTTCCACTATTTAGCTAAGGAGTAGGACAGTACTAGTTGGCCAGGAGGGCATGAAGGTTTGTGGACCTGAAGCAGATTTTGGTTTTTGGATCTGAGTGAGTGGTTGAGTATATAGGGTTTTAAGGATCTAGCAAGAGAAGGGCAGTTGGCAGATTTAAAGATGAGCTTGTGGGCAATGTTGAGTTGTAGGTAAGTGAGGTAGTTGGGTAGTTCAAGGCATTTGATGGTGTGGAGGGAGTGGCAGTGGTGAGATGAGTTTTTTAAATTGGTTGCAAATTTGCAGATTTTGTGGTAGAAAGATTTGAATTTGAATAGTAAGCCAAGATGGAGATTGGTGAACAGGGGGCACTGTACATAAGCGAGGGGAGCAGGAAGGTGGATTTTGAGGGGCTGAGGAAGCAGTTGTGCCTGTAGAGGAGACCTATATTTTGGTGGGTTTTCTTGATTGAGGAGTGGATGTGGGTATCAAATTTTAGTTCTTCATCAATGATGATGCCAAGAAGCTTGGTGCTGGGAATGATTTCAAGGGGGGTATTGTTCTGGCTCTGTATGGTGAATGAGGTTTTGTCAATAATGGAGTTTTTGGTAGGGGAAAAATTATTAGTTTAGTTTAATTTGCATTTAGAGCCAGATGGTTGGACTGCATCCAGGTTTCTGTTTTGGAGAAGGCTAACTGGGTTTTTGCTAGGAGCTTATAGGTTCATAGGTAGGTAATAGGCTATCGGCCAAATGGCCTAAGAAATCCTAGCCAACAAGGTTCCCTGGTTTACGCCACCCTATTTTCCTGTGCCCCTGTTGAGCAGAGTCACAGGAGTAATCCCCAGGGTGTATTTCCTATTTCCCATCCACTTACCAAGATTTTTCTTGAATAGTGCTAATGTGGAGCTTTGCTTGACATAGATGGGTAGCTTATTCCAGAGAATTGCAAGTCTCTGGGACAGGAATCTATCCCTCCAGCATGTCCTGTTTATTGTGGTGACAAGGTTTACGTCCCTAGAGCATGTAGCTAGGAGGGATTGGGATTTCTTTAGGTGTGACATGTCCAACAGCTCTGGGTTTGATATAGCTTTATATGTTAGGCAGAGATCACCTCAGAGTAGGAGATGTGCTACGGAGTAAAGCTGGAGTTTTTTGAGACAGTCAGTGTAGGGCATCTGTTTGAGGCCAGTAATCCTCTTTGTGAGGTACTTCTGTGGCCTTTCCAGCTGCTGCAGATGTCTCGTGAGGTACATTCCAAAAGGGGTGTTGTACTCTATAATGGGTCTAATGAGTGTCGAGTAGAGGGGAACAATGACCTCTTTTTTACTGGATGAGAACCCTTCTGTGATGAGGTGTGCCATGTAGAAGGATTTCCTGACTACTGTGGCGATGTGATTATCATGTCTACCTGGGTCCCAAGGTCTCTTATCACACATTCAGTATTAAGTAGACTGCCACCTACGTGTAGTTCATGGGTACAGAGTTTTTACCAAAGGGGATGACAATGCACTTTTTGGCACTGAGCTTGAGGCCATGGCTCTGACACCAGGCATCTGTCTCAATGATGCCCTTCTGTAGGATGTCCACATCATTTGGGGACTTGACTATGGCTCCTAGTTTGCAGCTATCTGCAAACTTCATTAGCCAAAGGCCTTCTGTGTTAGTCTCTACTTCAGAGAAGTAGATACCAAACAGCTTGGAGGGGGAGAAGGCTGAGTAGATGATTGTCAAGTCATATGCATATTGGATGACAGAGGATTCTGGGCTGGAGTGGTGGAAGTTGTTAATGAAAATATTAAAGAGTAGAGGACCAAGAACGGAACCATGTAGGATGTGGGGTGGGTGTAGATAGGAAGGGGGAGGTTGATGTTTCCCACTGGACAGCTTGTTGGTGGTTGGACAGGTAGCTGGAAAAGCAGGCTATGGTGATGGGATGGAGATGTAGGGTGGAGAGTTGGGATATGTGTAAGGTGTGGGAGATGGTGTCAAAGGCCTTTGACAGATCTAGAAATAGTGTAAATATGAATTTGCCAGAATCACATTCAAGGTTGATGGTTTCAAGAAAGGAACAAAGCCAGTCATGGTACTGTGGCCAGGGCGGAGGCTGTGTTGGGTAGAGGAGAGGAGCTTGTTTAGGGTTAGGTTTGTCATGAGTTGTGCTTGGATTGTTTTCTCTAGTATTTTAGAAAGAGGAGAAAGGATGGCAATAGGCCTGAAGTTGGTGGTATCAGTGTTTTTGCCACCTTTGTGGAGGGGGATGATGTAGGCATGGCGTCAGATAGAAGGGACATAAGATTCTTGCCTGGATTTATTTATAAAAATACAGATGGGATAGGCGATGCTGTCTGCAGATTGTTTGAAGAAGGTAGGTGGAAGTTTGTCAAGCTGCATTGTGACAGTTTGAGTTTGAGAAGTTTTTTTATAGTGCTTGTGGGAATGGGAGTTTGGTGGAAGGGCATGGAGGAAGGTAGGTGATTTGTGTGGTAGTTGGGGCAGGAGGGGCTGGAGCTGGAGGAGGGGAGTGAGAAGGAGGTGGTACAGTCTATGAAGAATGAGTTGAACTGGGTGGCTGTTTCAAGGTCGATGAGGTTGGGATTTGGACAGGGGTTTTCTTTATTACCAGGGTGCAGAATGGACAAGATGGAGTCCCAGAATTTTCTGGGATTTGCTGAGTGCAAGGACTGGAGTTTGCAGTAGTGGGCTTTGAGGTCTTTAGTTATTAGCTTTTTTGTGGAGTTTCAAAGTTGCTTAAATTTTAGAAGGGAGCTGTTTTTTTTGTTTTTGATATTGTTTCAATTTTTTGTCTCTCTGGTGCAAGGCTAGTTTAGTTTCTTTTGATAACCTTGGGCAGGGACTGGTTTTGATGCATTTGGTTCATGGGGGGGGGGGCTTGCTGATTGCAGAGGGTTAGGAATGAGTGGTTGAAATAAGATATGGCATCATCTAGAAGAAGAGTTTTTAGAGGGGACAATTCAGTATGTTTTACGAATTCTGAGAAAGAGGGTTGAAAGAGGAGAAGTTGCGGATTTGGATGTTTTGGTGGTATTTTTGTAGCAGAGAGGGGAGCCAGTCGGTGAATGCTGGTAAGTGATCACTGAGAGGGTCTGGTATTACTCTGGCTTTGGTGATATGGTTTGGATGAGTTGTTAGGATCCAGTCAATGATGGTTTCAGAGGTACCATCTTTATTTGGTCTGGTTAGAGAATGTATTAGTTGAGAGAAATTGTACAGATTGATTGTGTGGGAAGGGGCTTCAGAGTTAATAGTGGTCCAGTTGATGTTGGTATCACCGAGTATATAGGTTTCATTTTTTATGTTGGAAGAAAACCAGGATAGGATGTCTTCAAGTGTTCTGATGTTATCGATTAGGGGAATATAGAGGGCAGTGATAAATATGGACTTGTGGTTGGTTATTTTTAATAGACCTATTATAATTTCAGTATTGGCAAACGCTAATATTTTATTGGTATGGGAGGTGGGGTAGATAATAGCTACTCCACCTCCTTTTTTGTGGGTTCTGTCATTGCGAATGAGTTGGTATCCTGGTGGTAGAATTTCATTGTCTTTTATAAAGGATTTTAGCCAGTTTTCAGAAATGGCAGTTATGCCAGGGTGGTTATGGGAGAGGCAGGCATGGAGCTTAGGGATTTTGTTTCTAAGGCTTTGTGCATTAAGTGTAGTGAGGCGAATGGACTTTGGCTTTATGGGTTGAGGGGAGAGTTTGGTGAGATTGATATTAGAGATAGGTCTGGGATTAGGGTGGATGTCGCCAGCAAATGAGAGAGAGATATGGTAGAGAGGCAGAGTGAGGTAGTGTGTTGGGGATGGGTAACTTGGATTGTGTGAGACTAGTGATTTTCTGGTATGACGTGTAAGAGAAGAACACTGGGGGGTGGGGAGGGGAGTAGTTTTGGTTTGAATAGATAGGTTGGGTTAGAAGAAAAGAGTTCATGTGAGATGGATGAGTAGGATGGGGAATGAGGTTGATGGTATGAGGCAGTGGAGTGTGTATGAGATGGATGGTATGGGTTGGAGAGATGTGTGAGATAGGTAAGACCAGAGAGAGATTACTAGGGAAAATGGTGTTATAGGGAGTGATGATATGTAGAGCATTGTAGGAGGAATGGCGGTTTGCGGAGTGATGATAAATTTACAGGTGGGTGGGGTGTGATATAGGTTTATTGTGATTGCAGTGGAGTGGGGTTGGGAGGAGTCAGGGGATGTATAAATGTGCAGTTAGAGCCAAGAAGGAGTGATAGTCCATAGAAAAATAATCATTAAGTGGGACTCTGAAGCTGGGATGGTGTTACAGCCAGAGAGTAAGTAATGTCAGTAGTTATGAGGGAATCACGAGAATTAAGTGGGTATCCCACAGTTCTCTAATATAGGGCAAAGAGTAAGTATAATTAAAATGTAACAGTGGAGACAAGGGAAGAAGTTATAGTGTATGTCTCTCTGCAGTGGGTGTATGCTGCTACCTAGTGGCGAAAGTAGATGGTGAACTGAAGTTTATTATACTTAGTCATTTCTCTATATATATTTAATTATTTTTAGCAGAAGCGGTCAGGGCAATAAATTGTAAAATCTGGAAGGGAGGGATGGCTGGCCATGGACTGCAGTAGGCTGCTATCGTGCGCACCGAGGGTAGATTACTGCTCTAAACATAACCAAGGCTACAATTAATAGTTAAGCTACATACACGCAGGCTTCTTTTATGAGGGGACACCACACTTTTAATAGCGTTGATGGTACCTATGGAGTAGGCAGTCCAAGGACATCTTATTTTAGAAGGTAGGCATTCCTGGATAAACTTTGTAGTGAGGTAGCACCCCAGGTAGCAAGGTGTAAAAAGAGAGAAAAAAATTGTTCAGCATTAAAAGGGCAAAGAACAGGGGAGGATAAAGTAGAAGGACAGGGGGGAACGTAGGGAAGTTTAGAGCATTAGAGGCTTGTACTAGAGTGAACTGCAGATAGAGGAGGTAAAGGGAAAATAAAATGAGTGTAGTCAATGGGAGAGAAATAGGAAACAGAGAGGTGGTGGATTTAGTAGCAGACCAACAAATATGCATCTAGGTAGACTTACGCACAAAGCATTTCCCCTTGTAGGCCCAAGGAGTTCCACAGCTCATACACACAAGCTGAGAGACAGAGCTAAATGCTAGACTAAGTACAGCCAGAAAATAACATGCAGCTCATGCAATAACAATACAACAGTCATACAGGCAGAAGGGCTAAATGAATAACTAGCAGTTTTCAAAGTTTCAATTAAATCAGTAGTTAGGCAGTTTTATGGAGTATCTAGTTAAGATACATGCTCATGCAGTATCTTTTAGTAGTAGTATAGGAAGTGATATGCAGCACATAGTTAAAAAAACAAACACTTCTATGCAGTATCTAGTTACATATAGATAGACATCAGCAGTCGTTAAGCCATGTAGCCAAAAGCACATATATATCTCAAGTACTATGTGAAAAATATAGCAAATGTACTATCGTTAGTGGTGAGACAAGCATAGATGCATATCAGCACATTTGAATGCAATGACAGCAGTTTTAGGTCCACAAAAAAGGAAAAAAACTAAGGGTAATGCTGCTCAATGCCAGAAGTCTAAATCTCAAAATGCACGCACTCGAGGCCCTTCTCAGTATGGAGAACATTGATGTCTGTGCTGTGACAGAAACCTGGTTCAAGGCTCCTGAGAGCACCCCAGCACTATCAGGTTTTACCTCATATCATGCGTTCCGGCCCCAAAATCCGGACAATACCAAGAAACGAGGGGGGGGTATCCATATTCATCAAGGACACCCACACCTCAAGACTGGTGGCAACGCACGATGCATCTGAGACCATCTAGGTGCAATTAACCATAGGCAAGACTGCTCTGCAAATTGTAGCATGTTACAGGCCACCCTCACAAACTCAGGAACCTCACATGGCCTTCCTGAAAACACTAGAGGGGATAAATGTATCACCAAACACCATCATACTAGGTGACTTCAATTACCCTAATATAGACTGGGAACACTACTCAAGCCCAAACACCCTAGCCCAAAAGTTCCTGGAATTCATAAACTCAAATGCCATGGAACAACTAGTCACCATCCCCACAAGAGGAGAAAACATACTTGATCTCATCATCACGAACATGGGAGCACAATGTTCAACACCGGAAGTATACCCCTCACTGGTGAGATCAGATCACAAACTAATCTCGCCGGAGGTCCTCATCCCACCCCCACCTGAAATAAAAAAGACCACAGTAAAGAACTTCTCGAAAGCCGACTTCACACTTCTAAAGACTAGTGTGGTCTCCTTTAAGGCCCCGAGCCGTGCGAAAAACAGTACTCAAGCCGCTGAATCACTTACAAATGCCTTCTACCAGCACCTGCAGGACTGCATGGATAAGGCAATCCCAAGCAAAACAAAGACTCTTTGTACCAAAGGCAAGCGTCCAGTCTGGTGGACCCCAGCCATAAACAAACTCTACAACAAAAGGAGGAAGCTACTACAAGATAGAGCAAAATCCTTAAAAGGTAAGACACCTTTGATCACTATAAGTAAAAACTAAGAGCTCTCATAAAATCATCCAAAGCAAATTTTGAGAGAAAAATAGCTAAAGACTCAAAAGACAATCATAAGGCCTTCTTTAGCTATGTTAGAAACCTGGGAGGAAACTCCCAGATATGCTCAGAACTAGTTCAAAATAATGTGAAGATTACTGATCCTACAGACATTGCCAACATACTGGCTGACAGGTTCAGTGCAAACTCTCCCCCAAAAGGAGAGATATCTATACCAAGCGATTGCAGCCCCCAAACATCTCCAACGCCCAAGTGAGAACTGCTCTCTCCAAAGCAAAAAACACAGCATCCATGGGACCTGATGGTGTCCCCGGCTGTGTGCTCCACGAACTCAACGAGGAATTAAACCCACAGCTAGGACAGCTGTTTAATCATAGTCTTACCTCTGGATACGCACCCAGGAGTGGCGACTGCAACTGTGGTCCCACTTCACAAAGGCAGTGCCTCCACCGACCCTGGAAATTACCGCCCATTAGCTTGACAAGCCTTATCTGCAAAGCCATGGAGAGGATCATAATGGACCTCATAAATAAAGACATAGGAATTTGCAGACTTTGGATCCATCCCAGTTTGGCTTTGTCAAAGGCAGATCATGCCTTCTAAACTTGGTTGACTTTTTCAAAACAGTCACCAAAGCCATTGATGAGGGAAAGGCAGTCCATACAGCCTACCTCGATCTGTCGAAGGCCTTCGATACAATACCCCACTCGGGTATCATTGAAAAACTCATCAGCTTAAATGTTAACCCATACATCACAAGATGGGTTGCAAACTGGCTGAGTGACAGAACCCACAGGGTCAGAGTTGCTGGCGCCATGTCAGACTCAAAGCCTGTCACAAGTGGTGTACCACAGGGCTCAGTCCTGGGCCCACTCTTGTTTGGCATCTACTTTTCCGAAGTACAAGCAAACACAGGAGGGTTATGGCTGACAAAGTTTGCAGATGACTGCAAACTGGGTGCCATAGTACATCTGACACAGATATCCTTCAGAAGGGTCTCACAGAAACGGATAACTGGTGCCAGCGCCATGACCTAAAGTTAAATGCCAAAAAATGCATAGTCATACCCTTCGGGAAAAACAAGGTTACCCCTAGCTACCAAATAGGTGGCAATCCACTGAGCACAGAAGAAGTTATCAGGGACCTGGGGACCCAGGTTGATAGTAGTCTGTCATTCGACACCCATGTAGCTAAAGTAGTTAGGAAGACCTTCTACATTGCCCACCTTATCATGAAGGGATTCTCATCTAGATCAAGGGAGGTCATAGTCTCCCTATACTCATCACTCATCAGACCAATGATTGAGTACAATGCCCCATTCGGAATGTATCTGACCCGACACTTGCAGCAGCTGGAGAGGCCACAAAAGTTCCTCACCAAAAGGATAAAGGGTCTCAAACATCTGTCCTATGCTGCCCGACTGAAAGAACTCCAGCTCTATTCAGTCGCCACCGCTTGCTCAGAGGTGACCTTTGCCTAACATACAAGGCCATGTCAAACCCAGATTTGATGAATATGCTTCACCTCAAAAAATCTAGATCCGTCAGAGCCACAAGGGCGGGAGACTTAAACCTCGACACGACTATTAATAGGACGTGCTGGAGGGATAGATTCATCACCCAAAGACTCCCTATGCTGTGGAACAAAATCCCGGTATATGTGAGGCAGAGCACCTCGCTGGCCTTGTTCAAGAGAAATCTTGACCAATGGATGGGAGATCGCAGATATACCCCAGGGATTACCTCAGTGTCACTGCTCGATAGAGGCACAGCAAAATAATGGGTATAGTTCCCCATACTAAAGGGGTGGCGTAAGCCACAAAACTATGGGCTAGGCTTGTAAATGCCCTCGGGCAGATAGCCTAGTATGAACCTATGAACCTATGAACCTATTACAAATAGAGCTCCAAGTGTTCTGCTGAAAAGTAGATAGTGCTAGACCTACCGGGAAGCGAGACGAGCAGCCTAACCGCAGGACCATTGCGTGAGTTAAGGACACTTTATTCCTATTTAAAAATGACGCTGTAGATAGCACCACCGTGATGTAAACTTCGGGGAGGAAGTTAGCCTATGGGGAGAGGATAGGATGGGAAAGGAGGTACTTTGGTACATACAGACTAACAAAAGAAAGGGTTCATCATCACATGTTTGTGCTAGGCAGAAATAGCAGCATTCCAGGCAGTAGGCTGTGAACCTTAAAAGGAGGAGTGTGTATATACTCATGCCATGTCTCTCACCACTGTCCAGTACTCTGATAATGTCACTTATCTTTCATGACATAAATTTAATAATTTCAAAGAACATTAGCAGAGAACTTTTATAGTTTATAAGTATTGCTAGAACATAATAATTAGTGTCTGGAATGATTTTAAGACAAAATAAATGCTATTTAGATTTAAAAACTTAAAAGAAAAGATGTTATACAGATATATATTACTGCAATAATCCAATAATTGAAGTAACTTGGAACAGCAATAGATTGAGAGCTGATTTTTAAGATGATATCGTGTACATTGCTGCAGTGTAAATATTCATCTTCAAAGCACATAACAAAAAAAAACTCAAACAGGTACTTTACTAGCACAAATACATAAATATGTGTCCATTTTCTGTGCTAATAATCATCGCCCTTATAGTAACGCATGGAAGTTTTCAAGTTGGGGTGGTGAGTGAAATAAAGTTGTTCGATTTTGACCTGGGCTGGAATATAACTACAATGTTTAAATGGCACCAGAGAAGACAAAGCTTGAGTACAAGAGGTTATGGAATAGGAGTTAATGCTGGAGGGAAGGTTTCAGATAAAACTGAATTTCATATATGAATTCGTCCATGTTGCGCCACTTAGACTAGGCAGTCATTCCAAGATTTTTTGGTGGGTTGGGTCTGTCTATAGCTGCAGAGATTAATACCGGGGCCTATGCTCTTCTCATAAAGACTGAATTTGTTGTAAGAAATATTGATTTAGTGATCTGTAGAGACCTAAACTTTCTAAATATAAATTAGGAGGTACATAATGAGGGGGATATCACGAGATACTTTTTGGAAACTATGGGTTTACATCAGATTATTACTTGACTGACTAGGTTGGGGCAGCTTTGCTTTTGGTTCTACTAATTCCGCTAACTGGACCTACAAATATATCATTGAGCCATGCTGCAGTGAGGGAGCTCTGTTCCAGTAAGTTTGTTTTTAAGATGACTGATGTAAACATTAGGATTGGTAAACACAAATAGAATATGACTGACTTTGTTGGTACATCCTATAAATTAATTGATTAGGACATTTAAACTGATTGGTCCATGACAGATCATGATACAGTCTGGGAGACATTTCAGTCAAAGCTGTTTATTAGTCAGGGAGCTTTGTACCCCAAAGGTACAGATTTCATTAAGCAGAATGCAATAGCTGTCACCAGTCAGTTCATGGGAGTAATAATTAGAAAGACTAAACCTTAGAAAAGATGAACAGCCCTTGATGAAGGTAAGAAGAATGAAATAAAGAGGTCAAAGGAGCAGAGAACTGAAACTGGTTACAGATACTTAACGGATAAACAGATAGATACAAAGAGGTCAAAGGAGCAGAGAACTGAAACTGGTTACAGATACTTAACGGATAAAATGTCTACCAACACATTTATTGTGACTTAAGGGATAGTCCAACAAAAAGTGCATAATGATGCCATCTATGAACAGCCTGAAAAAGAGATGTTGGCCTGGTTTAGTGATATATTTTATATTCAGTCAGTTGCAGTTGATCATTTAAACTCTCTGCAGTTCTTTTTCCTATAATGAACATGTTAGTACAGAAGGATAGAGTCAGGCAAAGGTGTTGCCATTATTAGGACATTAAATAAAATAAAGGCTAATGCACCTGTTGAAAAAGTAAAGAATTTAAAGAGATCAGATGTTATGCTAGCAGGTCTCCAAGGGAAACCTGGTTAAGCATTTAGGTGAAGGAGGTCATAGTTATCCATGCTTACAAAGGGAAAGGGTGTAAGCAGTTGGCTTCATATAGGCCGATTACCCTGCTGTGTAGCCATACACATTTCATGCATAAATTAATCCATAATAAAATTACTGAACAGCTAAGAGAGTGTGGCAAACTTCATAGTATGAATTTAGAAGGAGCTGAATCTTGCAATAAATTTGTTGCATTTCTGGGGCTTTGTCGCCACGGCAATGTTTTATGGTCTTTAAGTTGATGTGAGCTTTGTAAACATCTGTGAAGTCTTTGACAAAAAAATTACAGACACAAGCTTTAGTGTTAGATTCCTGGCTGGTTAACTGTCTCAGGGCCTGGTTACATGGAGATCATGGAATATGAATTTGAGGTCAAGATATGGCAAAACATGCAATTTGCAGAGAGGTACTGTCCATGAAACCACCCTGTACCTTTATTTTTTACATCGTATGTAACTGACTGAGTTACAACTGAATCAGTCAGTGACACCAGTCAGTAATATGCAAATATACCAACAATCTTCGGTTAGAAAAAAATCACCACCAAACAAGAAAATCACAGAATTTTGAAGTAGATCTTTAGTGAAACCTTGCAATCACCATGGAAAGCATATTGATGTGTACTAAAATAGTGCAGAAGACTAACAGATTTTAAAGATAAGCAATCGGTCAGAAGCAATAAACATGCCTCACTTACTGCGCCATCGGAGACCTGGATGTCATGGACCTCCTTTAACTCCTCAAGTCTAATACTAGAACTAGGGAGTGAAAGCTTCACCATCAGATAAATAGAACAAAATGGAGGAGTTGCTGATACCCAGCATTTTCCAAACCTCTGACATAATCTGCCACTTCATGTAAAGCAGTGTGAGTCACTATTGTCCTTTAAATATGCCCTAGATGACTGGATGGTTAGCTAAGGATTTACTCCTGGATTGACTGGACAACGGAGGTACAGCATGAAAGAGGGGGCTGCCAGCCATGAATGGTTATAAGATGTAGTAGCCTTGGAATATCCATTAAATGTTATGTTTATCTCCTTTTATCTTTATTGCTTATCCCCTTAAGAGATCACATTCCATACTTTAATATTCAAACACTCTCTTTATATAATAGCAATACTTTAATGTTATGACCACTTTAGTAGCACATTTTGGTTGCTCAAGCACAACGACTTTTAAATCCTTAGGAGAATCAGATTATTTTCAGCCAAGTGATGGCTACATGATGTCCAAATATTTACTTTTAAAGTCTTATGTGGCCTTGCAATCCTATCCTAAAATATCTTTGGTTTCAGCTATGCAAAACAAATTGTGAGGGCACATCAAAGCAAAACAGCATAATGTGAGACACTGGAAAAATACTGTATGAGAGAAAACCATGTCTCCTTCAGGTTTATTCAGAACATTTTGTAAATAGGAACATAGGAAACAGGTCACAGGATCATTGGAGGTATGTAGTCCTATGAAACATCTGAACATGTACAAAATCACTTTTTAGTCTGGAAAAATTCTATAAGTCTCTGAGCCATAATGTCTTTAATTTTCCTGCCATGACTCTTCATCCGGGGGGAGGCTTTAAAGATTTTACATTCTCCTTCAGCCACCCCCTACTGATCCCCAAGCACAGGGCAATGCCACTCCATCCCCCTACTGATCCCAAAGCACAGGGTACTGTCACCCCTTCCCCAAGCACATGACAATACCATGTTATGGTGAGACCATGGAAAGTGAATGCTTCTGTGCACCCACATCACTTAGCTTGTATGCCAATCAAGTCCTTGGCTGTGCTTTCTTTCTGAAGTACTTGTGCACACACGAAGAGCAAACTTGCAGGCCTTCCTCTAGTACATGATCTTCAGATAAAACTTTGCTGACTTCTTCTAGCTGGGATAGGATCCAATATTATCCACTTACTCACATCCCTGTCAAGAGATCCCCTCTTGGTTATTGGCCATTAATCAAACCAGGGTCTGTGGGAGTGAAGTGGCACAGGTATTGTCCTTGACAACTGCCTGTCCTTGGGATGGGTGATCTGCGATCACACACTTATCACTCAAATACCTCCTCAGAAAAGGTCTTCTGCTCATGGAGTGCTAATCAAGGCCAGTGTTGTTGGAATGTTGTCAAGGCATAATTCAGTGCATCATGGAGCCAAATCTACTGTAACCTACTCCACGCTTACTCTGCACAGCTGCATTTTGGCTTCATTCACTCTGACAATAATACTGCACTATTATTATTATAGTAACTGCATTAGCAATACTATCATGGCAACTTAATTATTACATTAAACATCAGTTAATATGTTAGTATTGTTATTTATTCATTTATTTATTTTTTGTTACTAATGGTATGATTTCTACAGGGGGTTAGCAATGGTAGGAATTACTCAGGTTATTTTTAGGACTGAATACATTCAAGTAATAGAACTGCTTCCATGGTGCTAATATAATGACCTACAAATTTTCTAAGGAAATATATGTTCTGTGCTTCTAACAATATCCAAAGAATCATTCTCTGATGTAGTTAGTAATGTGCATGTGCCTGTGTGCGGGGCAGACAGAGAGATTCATTTATCTTTGCATCCATCTGCCCGTTCCTCTCACTCACTCACTCACTCACTCACTCACTCACTCACTCACTCACTCACTCACTCACTCACTCACTCGCTCTCTCTCTTGTCTCTCATACATTATCAGTGTGTGATGTTATCTCATCTAGTCACAGCTTTTTATATCATCTTTCTGTCCAGCAGTTATATCAGAAGCTGAAAAAACGGGGTTTCATTAGACAGAGATGACCAAAGGACATAATGACAGTGAACTAGCAGCCCCAGTGTCCAACCCTAATCGTGGAGTGTCCACTAGTATATACATTAACGTGCAAACCTGCATCTTCCAACAGCATATCTTATCTGAACACAGAGAAGAAACAAAGGGAAGGCGGTATAGTGACCACTAGCCACAGATGCTGGTACCTAAGGGCAACATGTTATTAGATTGGCTAAAAGGTCAGGAATTAACAATTTATTTGAGTGGAATGCAGTTAGACTTCCACTTATCATTAAACAACTTATTTCCTAGCATCTTATCTGAGAGGTTCAGTTTAAAGTAAGGTTAACAGACTTGCTTGTAGTAGTAAGGCACAAATAAAGTAACATTTCTTTTCGTGGCACTTTTCAGTAAGCTGGCAGCTGCCTCCTGGAGCTCATTCTATCATATTATAACAGTACACTTGCCACAAATGCAACTGCAGATATGCCATGACATAATGATGTGGACATAAATTAAAGGAAAAGTGGATTTGTAGTTTATACATTCTTAAAACAGCAAAACTAGCTGCTGTGGATACCTTGGTAGTGATGCCTGGAGTAAGTGTATTGCACACTTTTAAGTAAATTAAAACTGCTGATAGCTATAAAACACTGACATTTAGATGATGCATTTAAATCATTCATAAAATTAACTCTGAGCGATGTTTTTCTCTTTACATGCCTATACTGATGCATAGGTACTAGTCTTCTAAGAAATCAAATTATATGCATACATACATTTGTGTGTTATGTGTTTGTTTGTGTTTGTGAACAGTTTAGCATGGGCAGTTAACCAGCATGCTGTTGAAGGGTGGAAGGAAAACAGACTTTCTGAAAAAAAGAAAAGAAAAACATGCAGACATGGGCAAAATATGCAAACTCCACACTAATAGTGGTCAGAAGTCAGGACTGAACCTCAGACTCAAAATGCAAAGATAATACTACTGAGCCATAGTGTTGCCATGCAAGTTACTTATATTCACTATAATTCAGTTCCTGCATTGGTTCTAAACTCATCATATCTTATCCAGTAAAATGCATTAACTATTGTCACATATTTATACTTTGTTGGGCAGGTTAGCCCTACTATACTAATGGCCTCGTTCAGTTGAGAATTGAAGGAAACTTCCATTGCTTTTTTGAGAGGTGCAGTGGAATCTTTTACATTCACAACAAAGTCAAGGAGATGGGGCCTTAGTTTAACAGTTCATCTGAAAGATAGCACACTCGGGAGTGCAGCACCCCCCCCCCCCCATATGCTGCACTAAAGTATCACCAATCAAATCATCTGGAGTGGGAATAGAACCCACAAAGTACTGGTCTTCCAGCACCAAAGACATGTGTAAAACCTATTAAGACACTGACGCTACATAGTAACACTGGTACTGGTACCGGTCCTACTATTTTCATTCTTAACCCTGTCCAGATTGTTCTTGACTCAGCTCCACATTCAGGCATGATGCAACTGGAATGTGAAAAGTGTTGTAGAATTAATGTGTTGTGTTAGTATTGTTTATGGAGTTATGGTGAAAATGAAAAAAAAATGTTTTCAAAAAATAGGTCTTCCACCATAAAATATTTTTTTAGGCACTGAAAACTCCAGAGATTGCACTTAACTAAAAAATAAAAAGGTGCTCATAACAATGTTATTTGTGGCATTGTTTGCAATGGCCAGTATGACCTTTTTCATCTCTACTTTCATCATTCTGTGTTAAACAAAAAGCTTAAAATTAGCCAAGAATTTAGATTCGAAAAATGTAAAATAATTAAAGTAAGCTCTCTCCCACCTGGATTTTATCAGAGTAAATTAGAACAGATCCAGATGGTCCTTATACAGATCTATTATTCATTATTAGCTCAAAAACTACTTGTTAAAAACACGAGCATATTTGAAACTATTAATCATGTCTTAAGAAGCCATGACCTAAATCTGGGCTTCAGGAAGATTGTGTCATTTTGAAGACCTTCAGATAATCCCAAAGCTTGTTCTGTTTTTTTTATTTTTTTTTTTTACAGTTAATAAATCATCCGTACTACCAACAGAATCTGATACCGAAATCCATCATTAATACCCATATCAACATCAGACAGGCAGTGGACTAGCAGACTTATGAAATTAAATGCTAGTAAGTATTACAGCAATTTGGTAGTACACAGAGCTCTTATTTCAGTGTAATGTTGTATCACCTCTCTTGGAAAGGTGTCAGGTTAATCATAAATGTAATAACCTAAATGTAATAACCCTCTTTGTATTACACTGGAGGGAAAGCTATTCACTTTCCTAGTCTATTGTACTTTGCAGCCTTGAATATGTCTGCATTGATATATATTTTGTGACAAAATAGCACTTGTAGCTTTGTTTGCATGTGCAACCATCTCAGTGGTATACTACAGAAGGGACAGTCCACTCAAATGCCTCAGATCACACTTGTGTCTTTCGGCTTTTCCTGGCTAGGGGTCCGTATAGCGGAACTCTGGTCTGCTAATGATTGGCAGTAGATTTTTACATGCCGAGTTGCCAGCGCTGATGCACAACCTTCAACGAAGGTATGCCCATTCATGCATGTCTCCACAAAGAAGACGTTCTAGTTGAGAATCGAACAGGACAACGTCTTACTGTGAAGCGACAATGCTACCGCAGCACCACCACTACTATTTTACAAACATCAGTGATCACTAGCAGGATGAATTCATGAAACTCAGTCAGGTTCACAGATAGTATTATTATTTTTTTAAACACCAAAGGTCAATAGTTTGACAAAGTGGGATACTGTCAGCACAGCTGCTGCAATTTTCTGGATAGTTATATGTCATTTGTGTGTAGACATGATTTGTATAAGATGCTTGTGTTGCAGCTGTGTTGGAGCTGTGCATCGTGCGTGTATCAAGCTGGTTTGTGCAGACGTGTGTGTTGGAAAGGTATTTTATTTGGTGCTTGTGCTTGGGATGTGGCTGCGGTATGCTCTGCTAGAGGAAAACAGTGGTGTGCATGTGCTGTTGTGGTTGTTTGAATGTGTATGTTTTAACAGTGGAAACTGGAATACAGAAGGTTAACTTCAGAAAAGGGACCGAAATTAAATTGGGTTGTAGCTGGACCATAAGAGAGGATATCTTTCAGTTTTCAGTGCACAGGGGAGACAGTGTCTGTGCTGGGAAACTTTCTGTGCTGTTTTTGGGGTGAAGTAGTTGTTAGTCTTGAAATGTGGAGGAATGGAAGGTGAGAGACTACAGTAGTTGGTAGTGCTTAAAAACTATCTTCTGGCACTTCTAGCCATATCCCATGATATTCCCTTAGCAGGTCATATTGGCATAAAGTGTACCAAGAGACATATTATGCAGAACTTTTATTAGCCTGGGATTTCCAGGGATTTAACAGGGTACTGCAGGACCTGTGAGCAGTGCCAAAAAGAAGGCAAGGCAGGAGACAAGGTGAAAACTCCTTTGATGCCTTTGCCTGTGATTGAGGATCCATTTCAGAGGGTAGCTATGCATATTGTGGGGCCTCTGAGTACCCCATCTTTTACAGGGAAGAAGTATATCCTAGTGATAGTAGATTATGCTACCAGATACCCTGAGGCAGAGGCTCTGTCCTCCACTAAGGCAGAAAAAGTGGCAAATGCTTCGCTAGAGATTTTCAGCAGGGTAGGTTTCCCAAAAGAATTACTGACTGACAGAGGTGCCAATTTCATGTCAGACCTGCTGGCTTGTCTGTGGAAGCACTGTGAGGTGAAGCACCTAAAGACCACCCCCATCACCCCTAAACTAATAGTCTTGTGGAGAATTGTGGAGAGTTAAACTGTACACTAAAGACCATGCTACAGGCATTTGCAGACCAGTTTAAGAGGGAGTGGGACACATATTTGCCCCATCTGTTGTTTGCTTACAGAGAAAAATGCCCCAGGAATCCACAGGTTTTTCACCCTTTGAGTTGCTGTATGGGCGTAGGGTGAGGGGACCTCTAGATCTGATTAGTGATAAGTGGGAGGGTGAGTGTGAATCCCTCAAGGAGTTGCTTGTTGCACATGTTCTAAACCTCAGGACAAGGCTCAGAGAACTCATGGACTTGACCCAGGAGAATCTAGCAGGAGCCTAATAGCAGAAAAAGGTCTGGTATGACAGGAATGCTTGAGCTAGAGAGTAGGCTGTTGGGCAGCAGGTTATAGTTCTCATTCCTGTCAGCCACAACAAGCTGCAGGCAGCTTGGGAGGGACCCTTCAAAGTGGTAATGAACGTCAGTGATGTCAACTACATGGTAGAACTGCTAGGCAGGGACACACATTGTACCATGTTAACATGATGAAACCTTACCATGACTGGAAGGCCTTTGTGCTGGGTATTTGCAGGGATGGCAGGAGGAATATGAGGGGGATCTAGTGAGTGATCTCCTCAATGAGGCTCAGACTGACACCTCAGTGGAAAGGATAGCAATGTCCCAGCAGCTATCCCCTACCCAGGTTCAAGAAATCTGAGTAGTGTTACAGGATTTGGGGGAAATATTCACTGGGAAACCAGGGTGCACCCACCTGGTGCAGCACCATGTGGATACAGAACCCCAAAGGCATATTAAGCAGGCCCCTTATAGGGTGCCTGACAGAGTCAAACAGATTCTGAGGAAGGAGATACAGGAAGTGCCAGAACTAGGGATAATCCATGAGAGTTCAGCTGTCCCTGCCCCCCCCCCAGTGGTGCTGGTACCTAAGCAGGATGGCAGCAATAGGTTCTGTGTGGACTATGGGAAACTAAGCAGTCACACAGTGTCAGATGCTTACCCCATGCCTAGGACAGATGAAGCCCTAGAGCACCTGGGTAGGGCTAAGAATCTTACCACTATTGATCTTACCAAGGGTTACTGGCAGGTGACCATAACTCCCAACACTAGAGAGAGGTCAGCCTTTCTGTCTCCTTTCGGCTTGTATGAGTTCACAAAGATGCCATTTAGGATGAAAAATGCCCCTGCAACTTTCCAGAGGCTGGTAGATCATATCCTAGCAGGAGCTGGAGATTTTTACCTTGCTTATCTGGATGATATTGCCATCTACAGCCATTCCAGTTAAGAGCACCTTCAGCATGTCAGGGAGGTGCTGGGCAGACTACAGAGGGCATGGTTGACCATTAAGCCCAGTGGGTATGGCAGAGGTCTCCTACCTGGGACATAGAGTGGTGAATGCTAAGATCAGGCCAGAACCTGCCAAAGTGGAAGCCATTCAGGCATGGCCTCCCCCTGTCACCAAAGAGCAGGTGAGGACATTCTTAGGGACAGCAGCATACTACAGAAAGTCTGCCCCCAATTATAGTACCATAGCTGCTCCACTCAGACACCTGACAAGGGAAAACAGGCCATATAAAGTACTGTGGATCCCAGCATGTGAGTAGGCATTCCAGTTTCTTAAAGGAGCTTTGGGAGGACCCCCTTGTTAGCCAATCCAGATTATGGCAAAGAATTTGTTGTGCAGGTGGATGCTTCAAAGCATGAGGTGGTGGCTGTACTCAGCCAGGTTTCCACAGAGGTAGAAGAGCACCAAGTGGTATATCTGAGTCATAGCATCCAACTGAAGGAGGAATGCTATGCAGCTGTAGAAAAAGAATGTCTAGCCATAGTGTGGGCACTGCAGAAACTTCAACCTTATCTGTATGGAAGAGGAAATTCAATGTAATTACAGACCATAATCCCTTAACATGGCTACAACAAGCCAACCAGCAAAATGCTACGCTACTAAGGTGGAGCCTAGAGTTGCAGACATACGATATGACAGTGCAGCACCTTAGTGGGGTTAGCAATGCCAACACAGATTGGCTTTCAAGACAGGGTATGGGGTAATGTATTTCCAGATAGGCTCATACCTCTCAAGCAATGGTTCTCAAAGGTCACTTAAAAAACTAGCCTGAGTCTTCAGGGGGGGGGGAGTGTGATAAAGGGGGATGCTACCAGCACAGCTATCTGGAATTTTGTGGATCATTGTATGTCATTTGTGAGTGTCAACATGATTTGTATAAGATACTTGTGTTGTAGCTGTGGTGAAGCTGTGTGTCATGTTAATAGGTGCATAGGTAAGTACTAGGCTAATGGCCCAAGTGTCTAAGTAAGCCTAGCTAACAAGGTTCCCTGGCTTACACCACCCAAGAAAGTTAATTTCCTGTGCCTTGTCGAGTAGAGCCACAGAGTGCATCACGCTGGTTTGTGTAAATGTGTGTGTGTTGGAAAGGTTTTTTTATGGGGTGTTCATGCTTGGGATGTGGCCATGGTTTGCCCTGCTAGATGAGAACAGAGGTGTGCATGCACTATTGTGCCTGTTTGAATGTGCATGTTTTAACAGTGGGAACTGGAATACAGGAGCCTAACTTCAGAAAGGTGACTGAAATTAAATTACTTTGTGGCTGGGCCATAAGAGATGGTAGCTTTCAGTTTTTGGTGCATCAGAAGACAAGGTGTCTGTGCTGAGGAGTTTTCTGTGTTGTCTTTTGGGTGAAGTAGCTGCTAGTATTGAAATGTGGAAGAATGTAGTTGCTTTGTGACTTCCAGCAGTATTTTCACAGGTAGATGCTAGATACTGCCAAGCTTCCAGTGGTGGGGAGTTTCACTTGGGAGCTAGAGTCAGATGACAAGACATAATGTCGTTCTGCTAGCTATCCCAGCAGTAATATTTGGGATGCTGATTTGAGAGGCTTCTTGGAGAGAGAGAGCTTTCTGTGTTTTGTCTTGGACCTGGCAGCAACAGGACCCATTTACCACACATCTGCTTCGCTCTATAAGTAAGTTTCTAGGGTATAGTAACTCTTTTAGATACAGTCAGGAATATAGTGAAGCTTAGTTTAGATGTTTTCTTTATTTATTTGAGACTGCCCCTTCAGTGCTGTAAATATTTTCTGTGATTTTAAACTCTGATGTAACTGCGAATATATACTGAGTATTTTCTTGTTCTTTTATTATTTATTATTAAAAATATTTAAACCTTTCATTGTGGTTGATCTGTGTAGAGATATTTAAGTACTGAGAGTACTTGCATATTTATTTGGTGACACTGTGTGGGCCACTCCTAGTGGCCTTGCTCTTTATCAAACTATCATTTGTATTAATATTAATATTGCACAGTAAGTCTGGACACCCTTTGTTAAGGGTCTTAAAGTGGCTACTAAGGAGTTGACTGGTGGCAGTGGTAACTAAGTTATGGTCTGGGCAGAGGGCAGCATGGCTAGTAAACCTGCGCCAGCCTCTCCCAGGTGTGTGTGTGTGTGTGTGTGTGTGTGTGTGTGTGTATAGATCAAGCCTCGAAGAGTTCAGAATGGTCATAATCAAAGGATTTAATATATACTTAGGTTAATAGATTAGTACTAGGCTAACTGCCTTGGTGAGCCATTTTAAGCCTAGCTAATTATCCCCTGTGAGATTCAAACCGTGTGCTTTGTGTTTGCAAGGCAAACACCTTAACCATTAGGCCATCCTCCCAACCCCTTGACAGGGACATAAAGCAAAGTCTACCTCAAAGGATCAAAATGCCACATTGTTGAAGACCATATTATGGTTGTACAGAGAGGGTGCTGGTAGGTCTTGGCTTGGTCAATCAGCTGAGATCTCAACTATGTGGCTGTGTCAGTGGGGAGTCTTACTGGTAAGAGGGAGAGGCCAACTCTGGATTGATTGTGGTCTCTGTGTGCTCTTAAGGGAAGTTGCACTTGATGCAGGGAGCTACATCTGCAGGTACCTGGTGTGTGTGCCTGTTGTCCTCCCAGTGTATGTCCCAATCTGTTGCCAGTGGTGGGAACTGAGGCCCCTAGATTGCTGATCCAGTGGTGAGTCATCACAAGTAGCAATATAAATTGATAGAGTTTATGTATTTGTTCTATTTGTTCTGCTGGAGGGACAGATTCATCACCCAGAGACTCCCTATGCTGTGGAACAAAATCCCGGTACATGTGAGGCAAAGCACCTCTCTGGCCTTGTTCAAGAGGAATCTTGACCAATGGATGGGAGATTGCAGATATACCCCAGGGATTACTTCAGTGTCACTGCTTGACAGAGGCACAGCAAAATGATAGGCATAGTTTTTATTCAAACTAAAGGGGTGGCGAAAGCCACATAACTATGGGCTAGGCTTATAAATGCCCTTGGGCAGATAGCCTAGTATGAACCTATGAACCTATGAACCTATTTATTGACATTTGTTAACCGGGAAAGTCCACTGGATCAAAAACACATTTTCAGTGGAGGCCTGGAGTGAAACTCCCAAACATAATGTAACAAGTAAGAAAAAAAAATGAATTCACAGGTAGATGTTGAACTATTAAATACAATAGACAGAATTATTACAGAGAATGTTGACTCACATCTATTTCAAGGTTAAGATATAAATGGTGTAAGGTAGAAATACAATGCAAATATAACCAGTCTGTGTTATATTTGAATTACAAGAGGATAGGGATGAGGTTAGACAGTTCAGTGTAGGAGCTGACACAGAGGTGAAAAAGGACTGTGGCTTAGACATGGTAATCTGGAAGTGTGGGACTAGAAAAGGACAGAAATTGATGGAAGTGCAAGATAAATTGTTTCCCCACTAAGAGAAAGTGAAATGGACGTGTAGTGGTAGAGGTTAGGACTGGCAAGGCTCAAATTCTAAACCTACCACCCTAGAAAACAAAAATGGGAAGAAACTGAGGGTAATGCTGCTCAATGCCAGAAGTCTAAATCTCAAAATGCACGCACTCGAGGCCCTTCTCAGTATGGAGAACATTGATGTCTGTGCTGTAACTGAAACCTGGTTCAAGGCTCCTGAGAGCACCCCGGCACTATTAGGTTTTACCTCATATCATGCGTTCCGGCCCCAAAACCCGGACCACACCACAAAAGGAGGGGGTGTATCCATATTCATAAAGGATACCCACACCTCCAGGTTGGTGGCAACGCACGAAGCTTGAAACCGTCCAGGTGCAACTAACCATAGGCAAAACTACTCTACAAATTGTAGCATGCTACAGGCCACCCTCTCAAACTCAGGAACCCCACACAGCCTTCCTGAAGACACTGGAGGGTATAACTGTATCTCCAAACACCATCATATTGGGTGATTTCAACTACCCGAATATAGACTGGGAACATTACTCAAGCCCTAACTTTCTAGCCCAACGGTTCCTGGAGTTCATAAATTCAAATGCCATGGAACAGCTAGTCACTGTTCCCATGAGAGGAGAAAATATACTAGATCTCATTGTCACAAACATGGGGACAAAATGCTCCACACCGGAAGTTTATCCCTCATTGGTGAGATCTGATCATAAACTAATCTCACTGGAAATCCACATCCCGCCCCCACCCCAAACAAAAAAGACCATAGTGAAGAACTTCTCTAAAGCAAACTTCACACTACTCAAGACTGGTGTGGTATCCTTCAAGTCCCCTGAGCCAGTGGAAACCACAACCCAAGCTGCGGAAGCCCTTACAAATGCCTTCTATGAACACCTCCAGGACTGCATGGATCAGGCAATCCCAAATAAAACCAAGACTCTTTCCACAAAGGGCAAACGTCCAGTCTGGTGGACCCCAGCCATTAACAAACTTTACAATAAGAGGAGAAAGCTATTATATGATAGAACAAAATCCATAAAAGGGAAGTCACCCCTGATCATTATTAGTAAAAAAATACGAGCACTCATAAAATCAACTAAGGCCAATTTTGAGAGAAAAATTGCCATGGATTCAAAGGACAATCATAAGACCTTTTTCAGCTATGTTAGGAACCTGGGTGGAAACTCCCAGATATGCTCAGAATTAGTCCAAAATGATACAAAATCACTGAACCCACAGACATTGCCAACATACTGGCAGACAGGTTCAGTGCAAACTTCACCCTCTCCCCTAAAGGGAGATAACTATCCCAGCCGAGTGTAGCCTCCCGGACATCTCAAATGCGCAGGTGAAAGCTGCTCTCTCTAAAGCTAAAAACACAGCATCAATGGGACCGGATGGTGTCCCCAGCTGTGTGCTACACGAGCTAAATGAGGAATTAACCCCGCATAAGGCAGCTGTTTAATCTCAGCCTTACCACAGGATACGTGCCCAAGGAGTGGCATACGGCAACTGTGGTCCCACTCCACAAAGGCGGCACCTCACGGACCCTGGTAATTACCGCCCCATAAGCTTAACAAGTCTAGTCTGCAAAGCTATGGAGAGGATCATAATGGAGCTCATAAACAAAGATATAGGGACTTGCAGACATTGGACCCGACCCAGTTTGGCTTTGTCAAGGGAAGATCATGCCTTTTGAACTTGGTCGACTTCTTCAAACAGTCACCAAGGCCATTGATGAGGAAAGGCAGTCCATACAGCCTACCTTGACCTTGCAAAGGCTTTCGACACAATACCCCACTCAGGTATTGTAGAAAAACTTACCAGCTTAAATGTAAACCCATATGTCACAAGATGGGTTGCAAGCTGGCTTAAGGACAGAACCCACAGGGTTAGAGTTGCTGGCGCTATGTCAGACTCCAAGCCGGTCACAAGTGGTGTCCCACAGGGCTCGGTCCTTGGCCCCTATTGTTTGGCATCTACTTCGGAAGTACAGGCCAACATGGGAGGTCTTTGGCTGACAAAGTTTGCAGACGACTGCAAACTGGGCGCCATAGTGGAAAGTGAATCGGACACGGATATCTTTCAGAAGGGACTCACGGAAACAGATGGCTGGTGCCAGAGCCATGGCCTGAAGTTAAACGCCAAAAAATGTATAGTAATACCTTCGGGAAAAACAAGGTAACCCCAAGCTACCATATAGGTGGCAATCCACTAAGCACAGAAGAGGTTGTCAGGGACCTGGGGACCCAGGTTGACAGTGGCCTTTCTTTGACACTCACGTTGCTAAAGTGGTTAGAAAGACCTTCTACATTGCCCACCTGATCATGAAGGGATTCGCATCCAGATCTAGTGAGGTCATTGTTCCCTGTACTCTTCACTTATCAGACCAATGATAGAGTACAATGCCCCATTCGGGATGTTTCTCACCCGACATCTGCAGCAATTGGAGAGACCCCAAAGGTTCCTCACCAAAAGGATAAAGGGACTCCAAAATCTGTCATATGCTGCCAGATTGAAGAAACTCCAGCTCTATTCAGTCGCATACCGTCTGCTCAGAGGTGACATGTGCCTGACATACAAGGCCATGTCCAGCCCAGAATTAATGGACATGCTCCACCTCAACCAATCCAAATCCACCAAAACCACTAGAGCAAGCGACTTAAACCTTAGCACGGATATAAATAGGACGTGCTGGAGGGATAGATTTATCACTCAGAGACTCCCTATGCTGTGGAATAAAATCCCGGTCCATGTGAGGCAGAGCACCTCGCTGACTCTGTTCAAGAGAAATCTAGACCTGTGGATGGGAGATCGTAGGTTTACCCCGGGAATCATCTCTGTGTCACTGCTGGACAGAGGCACAACAAACTAATGGGCACAGTATTTTTTCATATAAGGGGTGGCGTAAGCCACAAAAATTTGGGCTAGGCTTATAAATGCCTTAGGGCAGATAGCCTAGTATAAACCTATGAACCTATGAACCTATGTGATAATTATTTAAGTAAGGAGGTTTTGGATGATTTAAGCAGGTACAGATGTGATTATTAAGATAATAAGACTTTAGTTTTAAAGGTATTTGAGCAGTCTAGTTGAGTGATGAGAGGGGGTAGGTTGTTCCAGAGTTTAGCAATCATATAAGAATAGAGGCTCTGACTGGCTCTCTTGTTGGGTTTGGAAGTATACAGAAGTTGCTTATGTGAGGCATGAAGGCTAAGTGCTGGCACATAGCATTGTAGGATAGATTGGAGTGATGTATGTGAGGCATGAAGGCTAAGTGCTGGCACATAGCTTTGTAGGATAGATTGGAGTGATGGGCAGTTGAAGGATTGTAAATTAGTTTATGGGCAAGGGTGAGCTGTGCATAATGTAAATGGTGAGGAAATTTGAACCAGTTTAGTTCTGAGGTGGCTTGCCAATCATGTGATCAGTTCGACATACCTGAGGCGAATTTTGTTATTTTGTAGTAACATGATTCGAGTTTCTCCATCAGTGATGTGTGAAGATTTGTGAAAATGGGATTCCCATAGAGGAAAGATGGAATTAATAGAGTGCTTGTGATCTTTATTTTTATAGGTTTATCTAAGTATAGTTTGTGATGGTAGAGTTTACCTAGTTTGATGTGGGTCTTTTTTATAGCATTCAGAATATGTGATTCAAAAGTGAGTTTGTCATCAATTGTAATTCCTAGTAGTTTTGCGGTTTTGACCTGTTCTATTACTGTGTTTTGAAACCGAATCATGAAGTCAGACGCTAGTGCTTTTGATGAAAATAATAGGTTTGAGTTGGGCATCAGTTAATCGCATTTCAATGGATGTGAATGTGATTTGTGCGATCCTTTGTAGGTTGGATAAGTTACTGGAGGTGGAGATCATGGTGGAGTCATCGCCATACTGGACATGGATGCTTTGTACACATGCTTTATGGAGATTGTTTATGAATATATTAAAGAAAAGTGGTCCTAGAATTGAGCCTTGGCAAACTCCTGTGTTATTATCAAGATGGTCCGAGAGTTCAGTTTGCCATTTTACAGCTTGTTTCTTATTTGGTAGATAGCTTGAAAACCAAGTAAGTGCATTAGGGGAGCAGCCTATTGATTCTAGTTTTTGCAGTAATTTGGTGTGTGACACTGTGTCAAAAGCCTTGGATAGATCTACTAAGACCACAGAAATAATGTCTGCATCCAAGGCTTTAAAAATAGTGTCTGTGAATGATAGTAGGGCTGTAGTGGTGCTGTGGGCTGAGCAAAATCCATGCTGGGTGTTGGAGAGTAGGTTGTGGTTTAGGATGTACTGTAGGAGTTGGGTGTGTATACATTTTTCTAAGATTTTTGATAATGGGGAGAGAATAGAGATAGGTCTGTAGTTTGTAAGATCAAAGGTGTTGCCATCTTTGTGTAGTGGGTGATAACTGATTTTTTTCTTCCATAGTAAGGGGATGTATGATTCTGTGATGGATCAATTTATTAGTATGCTTACAGGGTAGGCAGTTGCGGGGGTTCCTAGTTGTAGAAATTCTGGAGGTAAATTATCAGTGGAGAGAGAGCAGGAGCTTATTTTTTGAGGAGTTTAAGTACTATTGAGGTTTGCACTCGTAGAGAAAAAGGTGAGGTAGAAGAAGTGGTGCTAAGTTGATCTGTCAGAATTTGGGGGGAAGAGCTGATGATTTCTTGGATGGGGTTTGTAGTGGCTTGGGAGTTATTATTATTATGAATAGCTGCTGAAGAGGAGTTATTGAGCGGGATTTGAATGGTGGAGATAAAGTGTGTATTGACATATGGGCAATTTGATGTGGGTCATCATCTGGTGAAGGGGGTTATTTTACATGGTACCTGAAGTTAGAAGGGTTGTGACAGATTTCCAGAACTTGGATTATGACTTTGGCTGGATATCTGTATAGAGAAATAGTTTTTTTTTTATCGTTTATAACTAGCTAGCTTTTTTATTACAAAGCTGTTTGTACATAAGTTCCCAGTTTGGGTTTTTAATTTTTTGCCATTGTTTCTAGGCTTTATCTCTAGATAGGAAGGCTCATCTAGTTTCTTTTGTTAGCCAAGGAATGTTGTTGTTTTTTATTCTTTTAGCATGTATTGGGGCTAGGCTATTGAGTGTGTCAAGGAAAAGTTTATTGAAATAGTCAACAGCGTTGTCTAGAGAAAGTGTTTTTAAGGGTGACCAGTTATGGGATTTTATGGAATTTATGAAAGTTTCAAGGTTGAATTTAGTAAGATATCTTGATGTCCTGTAAGTATGGGCTTTGGGACTATACAAGTGGCATCTTTAGGTAAAAGCTGGCCGGTGATCGCTTAAAGTGTTGGGGAGTGTACCAATATTTGAGAAGTTGAATGGGTAAGTAACAAGGATTCAGTCTATGACAGTTTCAGTTTGGGGTGTAGGGGGGTGAGCTGGGGTTGTAATGAATGGTGTAAAGCTGTGTAGTTTAATGCTGTTTAGAGGGGGAATCTGAGATTACACTCTGCCAGTTTATGTTGGTGTCACCGCGAATGACAGTTTCATAGGGGATGTTATGGTTTACCCAGGACAGAAAATCTTCTAGGGTTGGAATATTTCCAGGGGAACTATAGAGCACAATGATACATATGTTTTTATTTCTATTTATGTGAAAACATGTTATGAGTAGCTCTAGGTTGTTAAAAAAGGGAACCAGTTTTTGAAAGGGGGTAAGATTATAGGAGTCACAGTATATTAGTGCTATGCCACTGCATTTTTAATTAAGTCTGTCTTTGTAAATCATGGTGTACCCTGGTAAGAGGAGTTCATTGTCAGCTATGTGAGGTTTTAGCCAGGTTTCTGTTACTTCTACGATGTTTGGGGAGTTATGAGCTAGCCAGGCTTGGAATTGAGTAATTTTATTACAGATACTACATGTATTTATTGTGATTATGTATAGGTCTTGGTTAGTGACTGTTTGGTTGGGGGATGCTTTGTTTGTGGGTCCTGAGTTAGGGTGTGCATCGTCACATTTTGATAGTTCAAGAAGTAGGTGTATTGTTAAATGGGTGGTGTGAGATGTAAGAGAAGGTTGTAGTAGAGAGTAGTTAGCTAGTTTACGTTTGGTAATCTTTGGGGTGGGTGTGTTTTTTGTTATATATATGGGGTTCCATACAAATAGGGAGGGTGAGATGTTGGAATAGCTGGGTGTGTAAGGTAAGGGTGGAGTACTTAGGGTACAGGATGCTATGAGTGGTGTGAGCATGTAGGTGTTGGGGGATGTGACAGAGTCTGAGGAATGTTGTAAAGCTGGTGGTTGACAAAATATAATATAGCAAAGATTTGGACATATTGCTCTGGTTGTGGGTGTAGAAATTGATGCATTGCATATATGTTATAGTTTGGGGCTGTAGACAGTATTGTGAGTGTTGGGTAGGTTGAGATGAGGGAGTGGTGGGAATTAGGGGGTGGTATAGTGTGTATGTGTGTTGTAATTGATTGATGAGAGTTAAGAGAGGAGCTTCTAGGGGTATAAATCTAAGTGAAGTTGGGGTGATTGAGAATGGGGATAGGCTAGGGGAGCAGAGTAAGCCCAGAGTGAAGCGGAGGGTGAACGGCGTCTGTTGTTAGACAAAGAAAAACAATCACCAAGTGGTGAGATTTGCAAAGGCAGCATGGCTCTTAACACTATATTAGCCAAATGCTTTTTGGAAGGTAGTGGTTAAATTTAATAAATAAGTACAAGAAAGTTTAGGCTGCATCCAAAAAGTGAGGATGAGGGAGGCAAGGGATAGGCAGGTGGTTAAGATTTGCTAGCTGTTGCTAAGAGAGAAAGAAAAAAGAAAACAGAATAAAACAGAGGGGTCAGCTAATTATATAAGGGTAGAGTGGGAGTGGACGATAACAGCTGCCCAGAGAGGAATAGTGTGGGCTGGAATGCTTACTGCTTGTAAAGATCAGCAGTAGGTTTAAGTGTGGGATGTAATCTGGAGTAGAGAAGAACAAAAAGGAAAAACTATATTAAAAGTTAGCACCAACAAACAAAAGTTATATATCTGTTTCAGTGGAGGGGGGCTACTTGGCAGCTAAGAAGGGCTAGCAGAAGAAGAGTTCAACCATTCTATTGTGCAGCACAAGGTAAAATTTGCTACAGACTTTGGAAATATTAGAAATAGTTTATCTATTATCTGGTGTTACTCTCTGAGGAGTACGCAAGGCTGACAGTACTTAATGGCTTCTTCAACCCATGCATAAATCTTTTGATTAGGACAAAAGAAAAGTTACAATAGGAAATGATGTTGTTTAAGTAGAAAGCCATAAATGGCATCGTAGACAAATACACTACAGACTGCTGGGGTTAGAGAATGAATTTGATCTGGGTCACTCTGAACTTGTGTTAGAGGAAGAATTTGATGTTGGTCACACCCTTAGTGCTAAAATTATTCCTTTAAAAAAAATCATGCACTTGGCTCTGAAATGTTGTGATCTTTGTAGCTTCTGCCTTGTAATTGCAATATATTTATATATTAAATTCTTTGATTCTGACTGTTCTTAAGTCCCATTGCATACTTATTGCATGACTGAATGAAGAAACACACGTAAAATTCTGAAAATAAGAACTAGTTACCTAATACATTCTCAGTAATGTCAGATTAGCATTTTAAACAATGTGATCTGCAAAGCATCAGAATCCATACATTTTCCATGGCTCGCTGTATGTCAAGTCAGTTATTTACAGCCATTTTCAACTCCGATACCTTTATATTTTCTTATCGAAAAATACCATCGATCTCAATCATTATATGACATGAGCTTCAGGTCTGTGCCATTTACTAAAGTGCTGAATGCCCTGCTTAGACTTTCTTTTTGTGTAAGTCCTAAACCTTATCTGTGGTTACAGTATGTACAGGTACTCTAAAATCCAACAGTAGGATTTTATTCATGTATTACAGTCCAATAAATAATAATTTAACCTCTGGACTGTAAAAGGAAAATGAATAACTGTACTAACTTGGAACGAACCAGATGCATTTTGTTTTTTAAGAAATCTAATGTCAGTTTACACACTGGAACATCTATGTGTGCATTGTTTGTAAAGGATTTATGTCACTAAAATAAAATTTGTACAAAAACGAACAAACTGGAAACTTTAATCAAATGAATACCCACAGTCATCAAATATAATAAAATGCACTTGCAGTAACAATTACAATACCACACCTGGGGAACAAAATACAAAACCTGTAACTCACTAATTCCCTGTACACTACTATGGGGTGATTTGTTTCCACCCCAACCAACTCCATGGTTGCATAACTATGGGGAATTCTACATCTCCACAAATTTTTATTTTTATTGTTTAATAACATTTGTTTTGACATTTTTTCAGGAAAAGGTTCATAGATTAGGCATGAAACAGACTCATATTTCCAAACAAAAGTACTTTATTAATCATAATTTTCAATTGCTTCCCAACACTGCAGTATATTTGGGGTATGCTCTTGTTGGTAACCCTGCGTGTAGCCTTTGAGTTACGAACTCAGTTAGTAACACTCCATGTACGCACATTAGGCTAACTGTAAGAAGGTAGGGAATAAAATCAGGCATTATTTTGTCATAAATAAAACAGCAAATAATATTTAACATTTAGTATCTGGAAAGTGCATACTACTTTTAAGAACTGAAATGTAAACTTGCAAGATGACAAAAAACAAAAATAAGTATGAATATGTGAACAGAAACAGAAAAGTAAGAAACTATTCAGAAAATATTGCTTTATATCCGAATCATAGATGGATGCCAACTGCAATTTCAGAAACTTTGAAGTGTTTCTGCTTACTTAATTCTACAAGAGAAAATATGTTATATGGAATGCAAAGCCTGTAAAAAAGCCTCCAACACATGACTCATTATTTTAGGATATTTGCACTTGTAGTGTGTTATGCATGCGGCTGCTTCTCTGTTTGATGTTTGTGCCTTGCCATAAGCAACTCTAAAATAAACTTTAAAAAACAACATCAAATAATTTGGTTGATTTCCTTTCAACAGTGACTATTTCTGTTCGTTTTCTCTGGACTTTGGATCTGTTACCAGGGGTTATTGTCTCCCCAGAATTCTGGCATTTCCCATTTCCAGAATTTCTGCCTCATTTGAGCAAAGCACACTGACAGACCTCGGGAAACTGATGAGTTTTTTTGTCAGTAAACACCAACGTTATATGCTTCAGGGCAGCACATCATTTCATTTTACATGCTAATTCAATCCTTCTTCAACCTATTTCAGTTCTGTAGTACCTTTTTTAAATGCATACTTGCAAAATGTATTATTATCGACAAAGCCAGACTGGGTCGGGTCAAGTGTTTGGAGGTTCCCAATGTCTTTGTTAATGAGTTCCATGATGATGTGCTCCATATCCTTGCAGACCAGGCTAGTCAGGCTTATGGGGCGATAGTTACCAGGGTCAGTTGTGACCCCTCCTTTGTGGAGTGGAATAACCATTGCTGTGCACCATTCTATGGGAATGTAGCCTGTGGAGAGGCTGAGGTTGAACAGCGTGTTTAGGTGGGGGGTTAGTTTGTTCTGTAGTCCGTGCAAGACGCAGCCTGAGACACCATCTTGTCCCATTGATGCTGTGTTTTTGGCTTTTGAAAAGGCTGTTTTCACCTGTGCGTCTTTGATTTTTTGGACACTACACTTTTACGGTATTGTTGTGGGCCCTTTTGGAGGTGAGGGGGGGGGTGAATTTTGCACTGAATCTATCTGCCAGGATGTTGGCAATATCAGTAGGCTCAGTATATTTTGTGCTATTTTGCACTAGTTCAGTGCATATCTGTGAATTGCCACTTAGATTCTTAACACAGCTAAAGAAGGCTTTGTGGTTATCTTTTGAATCCTTGGCTATTTTTCTTTCAAAGTTAGCCTTGGATGATTTCATGAGGGACCTCAGTTTCTTACTGATACTGATCAGGGATGTCTTTCCTTCTTGGGATTTGCTTTTTTTCTGAACTAGTTTACTCCTTCTATTGTATAGCCTGTTTATGGCAGAGGTCCACCAAACTGGTTTCCTTCTCTTACAGGAGTGAGTCTTGGTTTTTCTAGGGATGGCACAATCCATGCATCCTTATAGGTGCTCAAAGAGTGCATTTGTAAAGGTTTCTGCATCTTGGGCAGCCTTATCCTTTAGCGTGGGGGCTGTGAAACTTACCACCTCCGTCTTAAGTAAGGTGAAGTTTGCTTTAAAAAAGTTTTTTACTGTGGTTTCCTTAGTTGGGGGTGGTGGTGGCATGTGGACACCCAGAGTGATTAGTTTATGGTCTGATCTAACCAGTGATGGGTTGACCTCTGATGTGGAACACCTGTCGCCATGTTGGTGATGACCAGGTCGAATATGTTTTCACCTCTGGTAGGGGTGTTTACCAGCTGATCCAGGGCATTTGAGTTGATAACTACCAGGAAGTGCTGGGCCTGGGAGTTTGTACTCGAGTAGTTTTCCCAGTGAATGGTAGTGTAATTGAAATCGCCCAATATCAGGGTGTTCGATAGGACCTTCATGTTTTCCAGTGTCTCCAAAAAGGTGGAGTGGTGGTCCTATGTCATAGAGGGTGATCTGTAGCAGGCCACAATTTGCACTGCAGATTTGCTCAATGGTAGTTGCACATGGATGATCTCAGAGGTATCATGCTGCACCACTAACCTGGAAGTGTAGGTATCCTTGATGAATATGGATATACCCCCTCCTTTTATGTTCGGTCCGTGTTCTGTGGCCAAAACGTGTGGTATAAGTTGTAGCCCGGTAGTGCTGGGGTGCTCTCTGGAGCCTTGAACCAGGTTTCAGTTACTGCACAGATGTCAATATTCTCCATACTGAGGAGTGCTTTGAGCACGTGCATTTTGAGATTTAATCTCCTGGCACTGAGTAGCGTAAACCTCAGTTTTTTGTTAATTGTGATGCTTACGGAGGTGGGTTTGAGTTTTGAGCCTTGCCTAAAAAAGGCACTATGGGGGCAGCAAGAGCCTTGGCCAGTATTCGAAAGCCTAGGGGTGACAGGTGCAAGCCGTCTCCTGTGAAGCAACGCAGCTTGCGAGCATGTCTTCCCAGGCTGACAGACACCCAATCCCCTTTGAATGACACCAGAAGCTTAGCCAATTGTTGAAATTGATCATTTTTTTCTTTATACTGAAGTATCATTTTTGGTGCGGGCAGGATGCTAATCAGGGTCAGGGTCATACCAGCCTGGGCTACATGATCAGAGAGCTCTTACACGTCTCTTTTCATGTAGTCCAGGAAGGTATGTCTTTGGTCATTCACACCAACATGAACAATGACAAAGTCATATTTGTACTTGTTCTGGAGTGACCTGAGTGTTTGTGTTATGTGGTGGATTCTGGCTCCCGACAGGCAGCTAACAGTAACCTTCTGCTTGTCCAGCTTAGTGAGTGGGACATCAGTGTGCCTGACTATAGAGTCACCTATTACTAGTGTGACTGTGCGGCACACTGATTTTGTGTTTTATGTGTTGTCTGGTTTGTGACGGGAGGTGCAGGTTGTCTGGGTGTCTGTTTTGGAGGTCTCTGATGCTTTTGCAGGTTTTTATTTAGAACCTCCCAGTATGATTTTGTGTATTTGTGTGTATTTTTTGCTAGTGCTGTTTTAGTAGGTCTGTGTGCGGCTGGAGGTGTGGTGCAAGTGTTAACCTTCTCCTCTTGACTGTGTTCCAGTCTTGGGTGGAGACAGCTTAGCTTCCAGTTTGGCTGTATAATTTTATCTCTCGCATATGTTAGTGTTTTGTGGTAGGAGGAGAGGGCTGTCTGTGTACATGAGGCAGTTGTAACCAGATTCACCAGCTGGACTGGAGAGTACACCTGAAGTTTAGTAGATTCCCTTTCTTTTGTACTGCTCCTCTTTTCTTGTATGCATTTGTTCGATGCTTTTGTATTCTTTCTTTAATATAGATTCTTAAGTAGTTACTTGGTATTAAGTCCAGTAGACCATTAGGAAGTCTAGCCTAATTTTTCAATTGCCCCAGAGCATTGTCTGGTTAAGTAACTTGTTCAGAGTCAGGCAGTAGACAAACAGATGCAATGGGAATCAAACCTTTGATCACAGGAAGCAGCTTGGTAATAGTTTATCACCTTAATGCTTTGCACTAACTACCAGTGTCTTCAGCACTGCCAGGCATTGAGTGCAAGGATACTTTAGGAGCTCACTCAGATGCACTCTTTTAAATTTTGTATGCTCATTTCTATTTCTAATGTTCAAAGTATTAGCCCATTGATCTATACTTCACCTGAGGCAACCATTTTGTAATTCTTCCCATATTCTTCATCATCCCTATTCCTGTCATCCTCATCTTCTAGCATTATAATCCCACCATAAAACATTAGCATTTATTTTATTATCAGAAACTGCACAAACAGCTCAGATAATGCAAACCGAGCACCGTGCAGTATCTTAGCATATTTTTTTTGTTTACACTTATAAAATAGATCAGTTTAGTATTAGATCAGCAATAACCATGTATGTGATATTTTGTCAAAATATTAATTGGCATTTCTGTTAGATATATTTTAAATTTAACTGTATCTTGAATGCATAAGTATTGTATTGTACCATATTGTAGCTATAGTTCTCTAGCTGAGCTTTTCTTCCTTTGCGTAACTAAATAAATACCTTTACTTAGTTCATTAAATAATTCCAGTCTCCTGCTGTCAGCTTCATATCCTTTCATTAAGCAGTCTGTTCCTAACTCTTCTGTGTTGGGTTGTGTGATTGGCATGTGCCTTCTTGGTACTGTCACAGCACAGAATGTGATGAGCCAACTCACACCATGTCGCCAGCAGCAAAAATAAAGAGAAATCCACTGTGATTTCTTTACTTTCCTGCTTTCCAGTCATGGTTTATTACATCAGAGTTATTCCTGCCAAACCACATTTAGCACACATTCACCAGATAAAATACTCAGACATTCTCTGTTGTTTGCATAAATACTTTATATTACTTATACAAGGTTATAGTAGTTACAGTTGTTGCAGTTGTTCCTGTCACTTGCAGGGCTTAGCTCACCCTTGTAATGATGAAGCCTCTGTAAGAATATAATTTGCTGCACTTTTTATACGTAGTTTAATGCTGCATTAGTGCTATCTGGTTATAGCATTAAAGGACGGTCTCCTGGTCCCATTTGCCATGCATTTTTTTTCTGACATTTGCCCATTTCGTTATATGAAGCAACATTTGCAAGTTATGTTTATTAGCACTCTGTGACGTCTGCTTCTTCCAGAGTTACGTTATATGCAGATGATGTCTTCTTCGTAAGGTAGATGTTCAGCAATATAATGGGGCTTCTGCAAATTCAGTATAAACTTAAGAAGATCACAAAACCATATTTAGTAACTTTGTCGTACACAGCAGGCACTGTAATCTTCATATTTCCCTTTAATGTTATTGCTTGTTTAGAGTATGACAAATTGTATGCGTTTTTAAATGTATCTGTGTTTCATTTATATATAAAAAAACTAGTTAATTTTTCCTCAGGTAGACAGCCAATGTTTGAGATGTGATGGGGAAAAAAGAGGTACTTGGGAACATATTTTCTGGGGAGTGTGGTGGGTTGACAGACTTTAAGGATTCCCTGCAGGTTGTACTGTTGAAGATGCTGGGTGGGTGAATTAGTGTGATGAGGGAGATGATTTTTTCTGAGTTATGGGATCTACTGTCAGTAGACTGACTTACCCAAACACCAAAGCCCAGATACCTGAGACAAAAGCATAGAACAGACCAGGATACCAAACGGAAAAACATCGGAAGTTTAACACGGGAAAAGAGTTGGTTGGCCAACATGGTGACCTTTGCACTTTTCCACACTGTAGTGTAATCTCGGAGTTGGTATATTTAAGTAAGGGAGGTGTGGGCATAGCCCCCCATTTAGATTGGTTGAATTTAGTGTGGTTTATTTTCGTGGTGGTGTTGGACAATTACCCAGTATGACTTTCCAATGTTTTATACATTCATTATCCTGGTCTGTTCAGTGCTTTCTTCTCGGGTATCTGGGCTTTGGTGTTCAAGTAAGTCAATCTACTGAAGCAGATCCATATATAATACAGAACTGGAATTGCCTAGCCATTGGTAAGGCCTTGCTGTGTCTAATTATGGTGGGTGAAAAAAAGCAATTACTAGAAAATGAAAATCAAAATTTAAACTAACTAAATTAGAAGTAGTATATATAGTAACAGCGATAAAACAAGTGGAGCTGAGATCTTTAGAAAAGGGTAGGTGTAAACTACATAGGAAAAAATGGGAATTGTGGGAACAATACACACAGGGAAGAAATTGGGTTTAAAAGAAGGCAAGACTTAAATGAGCTATGTAATGTTTGAAAATGACTGGGTAGATTATAAGTGATGTATAATGTTTGCAATTTTTAATTTCTCCAAGTATTTTGGGTTTCTAATACCATGGCGGGAATGGACCCCATTCCTAAGTTAAAGTACGATTAAAGTTCATGAAATTAGTATTGTTTCACTCTTTGATATCAGCCAAAAGTGCTCTTAGCAGCACCTGCAATGTGCCCAGTAATGACTCCTTCTGCAATTTGTATGGAGTGACATGGATTGGTAGCATATCTAAATACAATTGTAAATTATTTTTTATAAGACCCGTTGCTCCTATTACTGCTGGAACTGTCTTGGTATCTTTCTTCCACATTGCTCTCATTTCCACCTGCAGATCCTGGTATTTTATGACTTTGTGTCTCTCTGTACACAAGACACTGTAGTCACTAGGTGTGGTGATTTCAATGATCAATGTTACTTTTGTCTTCTTTTCATGGACCACTATATCAGGTTTTCTAGCATCTGTCTTTTGAACTGTTGGTATTGGGTGATTCCATGTGATATAAATACTTCCACTTAATGAAGCAGTATCATTCTTCAATTCTACATTTCTTTCCATTTTGAATAAACATGCTCCTGAGCGTACCATTAGAATGAAGTCAAAAACAGCCCCATGGCTCTCAAATGAAACTAAGAAACTTATCCTCTCTATAAACAAGGTTTGGGCCAAAGGGAGGTGCCATAGAATCAACTCAGATTTCCTTCTGTTCCGTCAACTTAGAAACCTGACCAAAAAAGCAATAATAAACAACAAAAGAAAGTTTTACTGTGAGCTACAAGAAACCCATTTTAATAAACCAAAACAGTTTTGGTCTTCACTCAATAGACTCCTATCTCCAGGCACAGCCAAAACTCCCTCCCCACTTAATGCTGATCCTGACACCCCTGACCAAACTGCCAATGCTTTTAACTCCTTCTTTACTGAAACCATTCAATCTCTTGCAAGTCAACTGAACACTAATAACTTCTACCCTCCAAACAATCTAGCAAACTCTTCTTACATCTTCTCTCTACAACCTGTCTCTACTTCTTTCATCTACAGACTCATCCTCAAACTGAAACCCTCTACCCCCTCTGGTGACAAGTTTCTCTCCCTTTTTCTGCAAAAGGCAGCCAAAGAAATTGCCTACCCAATAACTATACTCATAAATAGGACCATCCAAGAAGGAACTATCCCTGACATCTGGAATGTCTCTCGTAGTATCCCACTACATAAAGGTGGCAACTCTATCGACTATTCTAACTTTAGACCAATTGCACTTCTCTCACCCTTAGCAAAGATTATGGAGAAATGTATTCATCAACAACTTGTATAATATCTCTCCCTACACAATATTATTGCTAACTGTCAACATGGCTTTAGACCCCACCATAGCACCACCACTGCCCTCCTTTCCTTTGTTGATACTATCAACAGCAATCGCAATAATAACCTTTTCTCTTCCGCACTATTCATTGACCTTTCAAAAGCTTTAGACATGGTTAACCACTCTTCTTTAATTAACATTGTGGATTCCCTCTCATTTGATAAACTTACCATAAAATGGTTTAGTTCATATCTTAGCAACATACAACAAGCCATTCTTTGGGACAACCACATCTCCTCCTTATTGCCCATTTCTATTGGAGTCCCTCAGGGCTCTATTCTTGGCCCACTTCTCTTTTCCCTCTTCATTAACGATCTCCACTCAGTTATTCCTCAAGCCACCAGCATTCAATACGCTAACGACTCCACAATTATTTCTTCAGCAACCTCCTCTTCTGACCTAATTACACTAACCCAAAATATCTTCAACACAGTAGAAACATGGTTTACTAGACGATACCTCCTCCTGAATGCTAAAAAACCAAAACTTCTCCTCTTCACCCCCACCACTCGTACCTCCCTATTACATTTCACCATCCTGTCTAACAACAATACTGTCATCTCTCAAGACTCTACAACTAAACTGCTAGGCATAACCATTGATAACAATCTCTCTTTCGATCAACACATCAACAACACCATCAAATCTGTAAACAGAAAGATGGGATCCTTATACCGGATCAAACCATTTCTCACCCCTTCTGCTAGAGCTACTATTGCCCACTCCCATCTTATATCCACTCTCTTTTATGCCTCTCCTATCTTCACTAACCTCAAGAAATCTAACCTAAACAAACTAGCAACTTGTTATAATAACATTGCCCGCTTCGCCACTGGCAACCCCTTCAGAACCCATCACTGCCTTAATTTGAAACATCTAGGCTGGCTAGAACTACAAAACTTTCTTACACTCACACAACTTATTATTGCCCACAAAATTTTGTACCAACCTGATAACACCCCTATTCTATCACAGCTTTTACCCCCTTATAACAATCTTACCTCCCTTCGCTCCTCTTCTAAACTCTTGACCAAACCCATAAAAGCTCACAACCTAGCTGGTGACTCTTTATTCACTAATACCGTAGGCCGAGTATGGAATTTACTACCTAGGGATATAACTCAAATCACATCCCTACCCCTCTTCAAACAACAAATCAAACCGTACTTCCAAAATCACTGGCTTTGCTCATGTAGTACACCTGACTAACTTCTCTCCCCCCTCTTCTGACCTTTAACCCTACCTTGTGCCTAATACCTACCTTTTCCTCTTCCATTCCCTTGAAGTCAATCTATGCTCTGACCCATTTCTCTAATCCTCTCCCATATCTTCTTGTTTGTCATTCTTTTTCTCTAATTTCTTGACCTCTGTCTCTTCCCTCTCTTCTTACATTACTTTTTTTCCTCCTTCTTCTCCACCCACTTGCATTTTTTTCTTATTGTAGTAGGAGCCTTATGGCATAGCCTGTTTGAAATTAGTAAAAAGCCTGGAAACTGTTCTATCTCTAGTCAGGACTTCTATTATGATGTGCCTTAATTTTTGTTAATTTTAATTTTATCGCCAAGTTTTTATTACCAATTTAATTTGTTTTATTACTCATGCTGTCTTACTTTTATTCTATGTGCTTATCATTAATATATCTCATTGTTATGTTCTATGTGGAGCTTTTCTCCCCGGGCCTCTACTGAAAATGGAAATATATCCAGCTAGACTAGCCCGGTCAACAAATGTAAAATAAAATAAAATAAATAAAAATAAATTGCAACTGGGAGTGTGCCAGTATGGCAATGTAAAATACTTGCAACTAGGATTGTGCCGGTGTGGTTCATTTTCATTTACAAAATGTATGATTGCTTATATCATAAGTGATGGTTTAGTAAAGATGTTTCTTGTTTTAAAAAAGGAGCAGGAAATTAAAAAATTATGAAATGTTGATTAGGTGATATGATATAGAGCAATATATGTAAAGTATAATGCTAGTTAATACAGTTTGATTATTTTTGTATAAATGCAAATTTGCCTATGTCACAAGTGATAATTCAAAAAAGAAAAACTAGTGACAAAGCTTCCTTCTGCTATTGCTTGATCTTATTGCCATGTGATAACACAATCTATTTTTATTTTATTTATTTGTTACCAAGTAAGGCCACTGAACGCATGCCCTTTTTCTTTGTGGCCTAGGAACTCTGTTTAAATAATTTGCTATATAGCTTTCAACCTCTTAGTGCAACAACTCTGGACAAATTCTAAAATAATTGGTGACAAAGGCTCAAAAATAAGGACAGATTTTAAATATCACTTGTATTAACTTAAAAAGTTGCCAAAATGACAGGATTTGTGCTAGCATGCATTTTCTGAAGGATAGGAAGTTTGAAACTCAAATCTATGTCATTATTTAGTGACTTCAATTCTCAGTCATTTTCCAGAAAACCAGAAATATTATGATGACCAGATCAAAAATATGAGACAAAAATCTGGGCAGTCTGCAAAAATCTAGACAGTTGAGAGGTATGATCTGCACTGAGTGACACAGGAGGCGAACAGAGACTAAGGGGAACCCAATCAATGCCTGGAGTACATTAAGTAGCTAGTTAACAACCTATGGCTTTAATCCAGTCTGCCAACTGCTCTCCACACAGATGTACCACCTCTGCCTTCACTTTTACTTGGGCCTCATGGTCTTGTATCACTAGCTGTGTGACAAGATTCAGATCTGGCAGGATTTCATATCCTGGCTCTCTGTAACAGGAGCTGACCTCCATTTCCTAATTTCCATGTTAAAGAGAGTTAGTACTATCACTTGAGATAGATATATTAGTTATGCGTTACAAAAGTAACATCTACAGCAGACACAGCATCATACATGTTCTGATACACTTTTTGTCTTAATGCTATAATCCACAGAATGTGTTCCTGCCGTCCGGATACAGTCGTTTAGTTGTCTGACTGATTCCTCCATTCAAGAGAACCTAATTCAGGATGACAGCAGCCATCTTCTGTTTATATTTTAGCTTTGCTTACTAACACATAGGTCGAGTGGAACAATATAAATGTATTTAACAATGGGCTAGTTTCAATAAACCTAAGAATGCAACAGATAACACAAGCAAAATTAGACATACTATTGAACAAAACATCACAGTTTTAATCATCTAATGTATTAGTAATGACTGGTTAACACAGTCTAACCCAGACATAAAATCAGGAGCGCATGCAATAAACTGACACCTTCATGCCTGGTTAACATAATCAAACCCAGACATAATATCTGGAGCACGTGCAATAAAACGAAATGTTCATGCCTGGCTAACACACTCTAAACCACGCATAATATCAGGAGCATGTGCAATAAACTGACACTGTGTCATGTCTGGTTAACACACTTTAACCCAGACATAATATCAGGAGCATGTGCAATAAACTGACACTTTCATGCCTGGTTAACACAAACTAACCCAGACATAATATCAGGAGCACATGCAATAAACTAACACTCTGTCATGCCTGGTTAACACACTTTAGCAAAGAGATAATATCAGGAGCACGTGCAATAAATTGACAATTTAATGCCTGGTTAATACACTCTTCCCAGGCATAATATCAGGAGCACGTGCAATAAACTGACATGTTCATGCCTGGTTAATGCACACTAACCCAGACAGAATATCAAGAGCATGTACAATAATCTGACACTGTCTTGCCTGGTTAACAAATTCTAACACACACAAAATATCAGGAGCACGTGCAATAAACTGACACGTTCATGCCTGATTAACACACTCTAACCCAAACATAATATCAGGAGCACGTGTAATAATCTGACTCTCATGCCTGGTTAACGCACTCTAACCCAGACATAATACCAGGAGCAACTGCAATAAACTGACACTCTGTCATGCCTGGTTAACACACTCAAACCCAGACATAATATCAGGAGCATGTGCAATAAACTGATTCTGTCATGCCTGGTTAACACACTCTAACCCAGACATAATATCAGGAGGACGTACAATAAACTGACACTGTCATGCCTGGTTAACACACTCAAAGCCAGACATAATATCAGGAGCATGTGCAATAAACTGACACTGTCATGCCTGGTTAACACAATCTAACCCAGAACATAATATCATGAGCATGTGCAATAAACTGACACTTTCATGCCAGGTTAAAACACTCTAACCCAGACATAATATCAGGAGAACGTCTAACAAAATGACTGTCATGCCTGGTTAACACACTCTAACCAGACATAATATCAGGAGTATGTGCAATAAACTGACACGTTCATTTCTGGTTAATACACACTAACTCAGACATAATATGAGCATGGGCAATAAACTGACACTATCATGCCTGGTAAACACTCTTTAACCCAGAAATAATATCAGAAGCATGTGCAATAAAATGACACTGTCATGCCTGGTTAACACACTCTAACCCAGACATAATATCAGTCGCAAGGGCAATAAACTGACACTCTGTCATGTCTGGTTAAAACAATGTAACCCAGACATATCAGGAGCATGTGCAATAAACTGACACTGTAATGCCTGGTTAATGCACACTAACCCAGACATAATATTAGGAGCATGTGCAATAAACTGACACTGTCATGCCAGGATAACACACTCTAAACCAGACATAATATCAGCAGCACGTGCAATAAACTGACACTCTGTCATGTCTGGTTAAAACAATCTAACCCAGACATATCAGGAGCACATGCAATAAACTGACACATTCATGACTGGTTAACACACTCTAACCCAGACATAATATCAGGAGTACGTGCAATAAAGTATCTCTCATGCTTGGTTAATGCACTCAAACCCAGACGTAAAATCAGGGGCATGTACAATAAATTCACTCTCTGTGATGCCTGGTTAACACACTCTAACACAGACATAATATCAAGAGCATGTGCAATAAACTGACACTGTAATGCCTGGATAACACACACTTACCCAGACATAATATCAGGAGCACATGCAATAAACTGACACTCTGTCATGCCTGGTTAAAGCAATCTAACCCATACATATCAGGAGCATGTGCAATAAACTGATACATTCATGCCTGGTTAACACACTCTAACCCAGACATAATATCATGAGCATGTGCAATGAACTGACACTCATGCCTATTTAACACACACTAACCCAGACATAATGTCAAGAGCACGGGCAATAAACTGACACTCTGTCATGTCTTGTTTACACACTCTAACCCAGACATAATATCAGGAGCACATGCAATAAACTGACTCTCATGCCTGGTTAACACACTTTAACCAAGACATAATATCAGTCGCATGTGCAATAAACTGACTCTGTCATGCCTGGTTAACACACTCAAGCCCACACATAATATCAGGAGCATCTGCAATAAACTGAATCTGTCAAGCCTGGTTAACGCACTCTAACCCAGACATAATATCAGGAGGACGTACAATAAACTGACACTGTCATGCCTGGTTAACACATTCTAACCCACACATAATATCAGGAGCATGTGCAATAAACTGACACTATCATGCCCGGTTAATGCACACTAACCCAGCCATTAAATTAGGAGCATGTGCAATAAACTGACACTATCATGCCTGGTTAACACAATCTAACCCAGAACATAATATCAGGAGCAGGTGCAACAAACTGAAACTTTCATGCCAGGTTAAAACACTCTAACCCAGACAAAATATCAGGAGCACTTGAAATAAACTGACTATGACATGCCTTGTTAACACTATCTAACCTAGTCATAATATCAGGAGTATGTGCAAAAAACTGACTATGTCATACCTGGTTAACACACACTAACCAAGACATAATATCAGGAGCACGTGCAATAATCTGACACTGTCATGCCTGGTTAATACACTCTAACCCAGACATAATATCAGGAGCATGTGCAACAAACTGACACTGTCATACATGGTTAACCCACTCTAACCCAAACATAATATCAGGAGCATGTGCTTTAAACTGACACCTTCATGCCTAGTTAACAGACTGTAACCTAGACATAATATCAGGAGCACATGCAATAAACTGACACATTCATGCCTGGTTAACACACTCTAACACAGACATATCAGTTTAATGCTCATGCCTGGATAACACACTCTTACCCATAGATAATATCAGGAACACTTGCAAAAACTGACACTGTCATGCCTGTTTAACACACACTAACCCAGACATAATATCAGGAGCACATGCAATAAACTGAAACTGTCATGCCTGGTTAACACACACTTAACCCAGACATAATATCAGGAGCACGTGCAATAATCTGACACTGTCATGCCTGGTTAACCCACTCTAACCCAGACATAATATCAGGAGCATGTGCAACAAACTGACACTGTCATACCTGGTTAACCCACTCTAACCCAAACATAATATCAGGAGCATGTGCTTTAAACTGACACCTTCATGCCTAGTTAACAGACTGTAACCTAGACATAATATCAGGAGCACATGCAATAAACTGACACATTCATGCCTGGTTAACACACTCTAACACAGACATATCAGTTTAATGCTCATGCCTGCTTAACACACTCTAACCCATACATAATATCAGGAGCATGTGCTAAAAACTGACACTGTCATGCCTGGTTAACACACTCTAACCCAGATATAATATCAGGAGCATGTGCAATAAACTGAAACTGTCATGCCTGGTTAACACACACTTAACCCAGACATAATATCAG
The DNA here is from genome assembly GCF_019279795.1 of Protopterus annectens. Lineage (NCBI taxonomy): Eukaryota > Metazoa > Chordata > Ceratodontiformes > Protopteridae > Protopterus > Protopterus annectens. The sequence goes on from NC_056733.1 coordinate 1,014,035,507, forward strand.
GAGCACGTGCAATGAACTGACACAAATGCCTATTTAACACATGCTCACCGAGACATAATATCAGTTGTAAGTGCGAAAAACTGACTCTTCATCATACCTGGTTAACACACTCTCACCGAGACATAATATCAGGAGCCAGTGCAATAAACTGACACTGTCATGCATGGTTAACACACTCTAACCCAGACATATCAGGAGCATCTGCAATAAACTGACACATTCATGCCTGATTAACACACTCTAACCCAGACATAATATAAGTCACATGTACAATAAACTGACTCTCTGTCATGCCTGGTTAACTCAATTTAACCCAGACATAATATCAGGGGCAAGTGCAATAAACTGACACTCATGTTTATTTAACACACACTAACCCAGACATAATATCAAGAGCACGTGCAATAAACTGACACTCTGTCATGCCTTGTTAACACACTCTAACCCGGACATAATATCAGGAGAACGTCTAATAAACTGACTCTGTCATGCCTGGTTAACACACTCTAACTGAGACATAAGATCAGGAGCACATGCAATGAACAAACTGTCATACCTGGTTAACACACTCTAACCCAGACATAATATCAGTCACATGTGCAATAAACTGACTCTGTCATGCTTTGTTAACACACTCAAACCCAAACATAATATCAGGAGCACGTGCAATAAAGTGACTCTCATGCCTGGTTAACGCACTGAAACCCAGACGTAAAATCAGGAGCATGTGCAATAAAGTCAATCTCTGTGATGCCTGGTTAACACATACTAACCCAGACAAAATATCAGCAGCATGTGCAATAAACTGACATGTTCATGCCTGGTTAACTCACTCTAACCCAGGCATAATATCAGTTGCATGTGCAAAAACCTGACACTGTCATGCCTGGTTAACACAATCAAACTCAAACATAATATCAAGAGCACGTGCAATAAACTGACAATGTCATGCCTGGTTAGCACACTCTAAACCAACAGTAACATCAGGAGCACGTGCAATAAACTGACTCTGTCATGCCTGGTTAACACACACTAACCCAGACATAATATCAGGAGCACGTGCAATAAACTGACCATGTCTTGCCTGGTTAACACAATCTAACCCAGACATAATATCAGGAGCACTTGCAATAAACTGACACTCTGTCATGCCTGATTAAATAAATCTAACCCAGACATAATATCAGAAGCACAAGCTATAAACTGACACTGTCATACCTGGTTAACACACTCTAACCCAGACATAATATCAGGAGCATGTGCAAAAAAACAGACGCTGTCATGCCTGATTAACACAATCTAACCCAAATATAATATGATAAGCATATGCAATAAAGTGACTCTCTGTCATGCCTGGTTAATACACTCTAACCCAGACATAATATCACAAGCATGTGTAATAAACTGACTCACTTGCCTGGTTAACACACTCTAACCCAGACATAATATCAGGAGCATGTGCAACAAACTGACACTGTCATGCCTGGTTAACCTATTCTAACCCAGACATAATATCAGGAGCATGTGCAACAAACTGACCCTCTCATGCCTGGTTAACCCACTCTAACCCAGACATAATATTAGGAGCATATGCAATAAACTGACACTGTCATGCCTGGTTAACACACTCTAACCCAGACATAATATCAGGAGCATATGCAATAAACTGACACTGTCATGCCTGGTTAACGCACTCTAACCCAGACATAATGTCAGGAGCATGTGCTTTAAACTGACACTTTCATGCCTCATTAACACACTCAAACCCAGACATAATATCAGTTGCATGTGCAATAAACTGATGCTCATGCCTGGTTAACACACTCTAACCCATACTTAATATCAGGAACATGTGCAATAAACTGACACTATCATGCCTGGTAAACACAATCTAACCCAGACATATGAGGAACATGTGCAATAAACTGACACAATCATGCCTGGTTAATACACTGTATCCCAGACATAATATCAGTCGCATGTGCAATAAACTGACTCTCTATCATGCCTGGTTAACATAATCTAACCCAGACGTAATATTAGGGGCAAGTGCAATAAACTGACACTCATGCCTATGTAACACACACTAACCCAGACATAATATCAGGAGCATGTGCAATAAACTGACACTGTCATGCCTTCTTAACGCACACTAACCCAGACATAATATCAGGAGCACGTGCAATGAACTGACATTCATGCCTAGATAACACACTCTCACTGAGATATAATATCAGGGGCCCGTGCAATAAACTGACACTGTCATGCCTAGTTAATGCTCTCTAACCCAGACAGAATATCAAGAGCACGTGCAATAAACTGACACTGTCATGCCTTGGTTACACACACAAACTCAGACATAATATCAGAAGCACGTGCAATAAACTGACTGTAATGTCAGGTTAACACACTCCAACCCAGACATAATATCAGGAGAACGTGCAATAATCTGACACTCAGTCATGCCTAGTAAACAAACTCTAACCCAGACATAATATCAGGAGCATGTGCAATAAAGTGACTCTCATGCCTGGTTAACACACTCAAACCCAGACGTAAAATCAGGAGCATGTGCAATAAACTCACTCGCTGTGATGCCTGGTTAACACACTGTAACCCAGGCATAATATCAGTCGCATGTGCAAAAACCTGACACTGTCATGCCTGGTTAACACAATCTAACTCAGACATAATATCAGGAGCACGTGCAATAAACTGATTCTTATGCCTGGTTAACACACTCTAACCCAGACATAATATCAGTCGCATGTGCAATAAACTGACACTGTCATGCCTGGTTAACACACTCTAACCCAGACATAATATCAGGAGCATGTGCAATAAACTGACACGTTCATGCCTGATTAACCCACTTTAACCCAGACATAATATCAGGAGCATGTGCAATAAACTGACACTGTCATGCCTGGTTAACACAATCTAGCCTGGACACAATATCATGATCACATGCAATAAACTGACACTGTCATGCCATGTTAACACACTCTAATCCATACATAATATCAGGAGCACGTGCAATAAAATGACATTGTCATAGCTGGTTAACACACCCTAACCCAGGCATAATATCAGGAGCACATGCAATAAATTGACACTCATGCCTGGATAACACACTCTTACCCATAGATAATATCAGTTGCATGTTGAATAAACTGATGTTCATGCCTGGTTAACACACTCTAACCCATAAATAATATCAGGAGCATGTGCAATATACTGACACTCATGCCTAATTAACACACACTCACTGAGACATAAAAACAGTTGCAATTACAAAAAACTGAATCTCCATCATGCCTGATTAACACACTCTCACCGAGACATAATATCAGGAGCCCGTGCAATAAACTGACACTGTCATGCCTAGTTAACACAATCTTACCCAGACATATCAGTAGCATGTGCAATAAACTGACCCTTTCATGCCAGGTTAACACACTCTAACCCAGACATATTATCAGGAGCATGTGCAATAAAATTACACTGTCATAGCTGGTTAACACACTCTAACCCAGACATAATATCAGGAGCACATGCAATAAACTGACTCCTATGCCTGGTTAACACACTCTAACCCAGTCATAATATCAGAAGCACATGCAATAAACTGACTATGTCATGCCTGGTTAACACACTCTAACCAAGACATAATATCAGTAGCACGTGCAATAAACTGACTCTGTCATGCCTGGTTAATGCACTCTAACCCAGACATAATGTCAGGAGCATGTGCTTTAAACTGACATTTTCATGCCTGGTTAACACACTCTAACCCAGACATAATAACAGGAGCATGCGCAATAAACTGACACTCATGCCTCGTTAACACACTCTAACCCAGACATAATATCAGGAACATTTGCAATAAACTGACACTATCATGCATGGTAAACACAATCTAACCCAGACATATCAGGAGCATGTGCAATAAACTGACACAATCATGCCTGGTTAACACACTTTAACGCAGACATTATATCAGTTGCATATGCAATAAAGTGACTCTCTGTCATGCCTGGTTAACACACTCTAACCCAGACATAATATCAGGAGCAAGTGCAATAAACTGACACTCATGCCTATGTAACACACACTAACCCAGACATAATATCAGGAGCATGTGCAATAAACTGACACTGTCATGCCTTCTTAATGCACACTAACCCAGACATAATATCAGGAGCACGTGCAATGAACTGACATTCATGCCTGGTTAACACACACTCACCGAGACATAATATCAGGGGCCCGTGCAATAAAGTGACACCGTCATGCCTAGTTAATGCTCTCTAACCCAGACAGAATATCAAGAGCACGTGCAATAAACTGACACTCTGTCATGCCTTGGTTACACACACAAACTCAGACATAATATCAGAAGCACGTGCAATAAACTGACTGTAATGTCAGGTTAACACACTCCAACCCAGACATAATATCAGGAGAACGTGCAATAATCTGACACTCAGTCATGCCTGGTAAATAAACTCTAACCCAGACATAATATCAGGAGCACGTGCAATAAAGTGACTCCTATGCCTGGTTAACGCACTCAAACCCAGACGTAAAATCAGGAGCATGTCCAATAAACTCACTCCCTGTCATGCCTGGTTAACACAATCTAACTCAGACATAATATCAGTCGCATGTGCAAAAACCTGACACTGTCATGCTTGGTTAACACAATCTAACCCAGACATAATATCAGTCGCATGTGCAATAAACTGACACTGTCATGCCTGGTTAACACACTCTAACCCAGACATAATATCAGTCACACGTGCAATAAACTGACTCTGTCATGCCTGGTTAACACACTCTAACCCAGACATAATATCAGGAGCATGTGCAATAAACTGATACGTTCATGCCTGATTAACCCACTTTAACCCAGACATAAAATCAGTCGTATGTGCAATAAACTGACACTGTCATGCCTGGTTAACACACTCTAACCCATAAATAATATCAGGAGCATGTGCAATGAACTGACACTCATGCCTAGTTAACACACACTCACTGAGACATAAAAACAGTTGCAATTACAAAAAACTGACTCTCCATCATGCCTGGTTAACACACTCTCACCGAGACATAATATCAGGAGCCCGTGCAATAAAGTGACACCGTCATGCCTGGTTAACACACTCTGACCCAGACATAATATCAGGAGCATGTGCAATAAAGTGACTCTCATGCCTGGTTAACGCACTCAAACCCAGACGTAAAATCAGGAGCATGTGCAATAAACTCACTCCCTGTGATGCCTGGTTAACACACTCTAACCCAGGCATAATATCAGTCGCATGTGCAAAAACCAGACACTGTCATGCCTGGTTAACACAATCTAACACAGACATAATATCAGGGGCACGTGCAATAAACTGACTCTTATGCCTGGTTAACACACTCTAACCCAGACATAATATCAGTCGCATCTGGAATAAACTGACAAGTTCATGTCTGATTAACACACTTTAACCCAGACATAAAATCAGTTGTATGTGCAATAAACTGACACTGTCATGCCTGGTTAACACAATCTAGCCCGGACACAATATCATGATCACGTGCAATAAACTGACACTTTCATGCCTGATTAACACACTCTAACCCAGACATAATATCAGGAGCACGTGCAATAAAATGACACTGTCATAGCTGGTTAACATACTCTAACCCAGATATAATATCAGGAGCACATGCAATAAACTGACACTCATGCCTGGTTAACACACTCTAACCCAGACACAATATCAGGAGCATGTGTAATAAACTGACACTGTCATGCCTGGTTAACGCACACTAACCCATAAATAATATCAGGAGCACGTGCAATGAACTGACACTCATGCCTAGTTAACACACACTCACTGAGACATAAAAACAGTTGCAATTACAAAAAACTGACTCTCCATCATGCCTGGTTAACACACTCTAACCCAGACATAATATCAGTTGCATGTGAATATAAACTGACACTGTCAGGCCTGGTTAACGCACACTAACCCAGACATATTATCAGGAGTATGTGCATTAAACTGACACTGTCATGCATGGTTAACACACTCTAACCCAGACATAATATCAGGAGCACGTGTAATAAACTGACACATTCATGCCTGATTAACACACTTTAACCCAGACAAAATATCAGGAGCATGTGCAATAAAGTGACTCTCATGCCTGGTTAACACACTCTAACCCAGAGATAATATCAGTTGCATTTGCAATAAACTGACTATGTCATGACTGGTTAACACACTCAAACCCAGACATAATATCAGGAGCACGTGCAATAAACTAACTCTCATGCTTGGTTAACACATTAACCCAGACATAATATCAGTGGCATGTGTAATAAACTGACTCTGTCATGCCTGGTTAACACACTCTATCACAGACATAATATCAGGAGCATATGCAATAAACTCACTCTCTGTGATGCCTGGTTAACACACACTAACCCAGACAAAATATCAGGAGCATGTGCAATAAACTGACACTTTCATGCTGGGTTACCACACTCTATTCCTGACATAATATCAGGAGAATGTGCAACAAATGCCACTGTCATGCCTGGTTAACATACTCTAACCCAGACATAATATCAGGAGCATGAGCAATAAACTGGCTCACATGCCTGGTTAACACACTCTAATCCAGACATAATATCAGGAGCATGTGCAACAAACTGACCCTCTCATGCCTGGTTAACCCAGTCTAACCCAGACATAATATCAAGAGCATGTGCAACAAACTGACACTGTCATGCATGGTTAACCCACTCTAACCCAAACATAATATCAGGAGCATCTGCAATAAACTCACTCTCTGTCATGCCTGGTTAACACACACTAAAGCAGACAAAATATCAGGAGCATGTGCAATAAACTGACACTGTCATGCCTGGTTAACACACTCTAACCCAGACATAATATCAGGAGCACATGCAATAAACTGACACTTTCATGCCTGGTTAACACAATCTAACCCAGACATAATATCAGGAGCACGTGCAATAAACTGACTCTGTCATGCCTGGTTAACACACTCTAACCCAGACATAATATCAGGAGCACGTGCAATAAACTGACACTGTCATGCCTGGTTAACACACTCTAACCCAAACATAATATCAGGACCACATGCAATATACTGACACTTTCATGCCTGGTTAACACAATCTAACCCAGACATAATATAAGGATCACGTCCAACAAACTGACTCTTATGCCTGGTTAACACACTCTAACCCAGATATAATATCAGTCGCATGTACAATAAACTGACACTGTCATGCATGGTTAACACACTCTAACCCAGACATAATATTAGGAGCATGTGCAACAAACTGACCCTCTCATGCCTGGTTAACCCAGTCTAACCCAGACATAATATTAGGAGCCCGTGCAATAAACTGACACTGTCATGTCTGGTTATCACACTCTAACCCAGACATAATATGAGAAACAAGTGCAATAAACTGACACTCATGCCTGGTTAACACACTCTAACCCAGACATAATATCAGGAGCACGTGCAATAAACTGACTCTCTGTCATGCCTGGTTACCACACTCTAACCCAGACATAATATCAGGAGCATGTGCAATAAACTAAGACTCATGCCTGGTGAGCACACTCGAACCCAGACATAATATCAGGAGCACGTGCAATAAACTGACATGCTGTCATGCCTGTTTATGACACTTTAACCTAGACATAATATCAGGACCACGTGCAATAAAATGACAATATCATGCCTGGTTAACACACTCTAACCCAGACATAATATCAGGAGCACGTGCAATAAACTGACACTCATGCCTGGTTAACACACTCTAACCCAGACATAATATCAGTCGCACATGCAATAAACTGACACTGTCATGCCTGGTTAATGCACACTAACCCAGACATAATATCATGAGCATGTGCAATAAACTGACACTCTGTCATGCCTGGTTAACACAGTCTAACCCAGACATATTATCAGACGCATGTGCAATAAACGGACACCGTACTGCCTGGATAACCAACACCATCCTAAACATAATATCTGGCAGGTGCAATAAACTGACAATCATGCCTGGTTACCACACTCTATCCCAGACATAATATCAGGAGCATGTGCAATAAACTGACATTGTCATGCCTGGTTAACACACTCTAACCAAGACATAATGTCAGGAGCATGTGCAATAATCTGACACGCCGTCATGCCTGGTTAACACCATCTAACCAAGACAATATCAGTAGCATGTGAAATAAACTGACACTGTGATGTCTGGTTAACACACTCTTATCCAGACATAATATCAGGTGCACGTGCAATAAACTGGCCCTCTGTCTTGCCTGGTTAACACACTCTAACCCATACATAAAATCAGTCGCATGTGCAATAAACTGACATTGTCATGCCTGGTTAACACACTCTAACCAAGACATAATATCAGGAGCATGTGCAATAATCTGACATGCCATCATGCCTGGTTAATACCATCTAACCAAGACATAATATCATGAGCATGTGAAATAAACTAAAACTGTGATGCCCAGTTAACAAACTCTAATTCAGACATAATATCAGGAGCACATGCAATAAACTGACACTCTGCCATGCGTGGTTAACACACACTAACCCAGACATGATATCAGGAGCACGTGTAATAAACTGACACTGTCATGCCTGGTTGACACACTCTAACACAGACATAATATCAGGAGCATGCTAGATGGCGCTCTGAAAGCAGCACTTTTTAGAACTCCTTAAAAATACTTTAAATAACAGGAAATTATTATGTTTGTATTTTGGGAAAAACAGTTCATTATTGTTCCTTAGTATTTTTTTACTAGTATTTTAATTTTGGAATATTTTCTTCAAGAATTTCCTGTCAGAAATCTCTGGAGTTTTTAAAGCTAATTTGGGAAGATGAGTGGCTCAAAGAACTCACATGCAGAATCTACTCTGAGGAAAGAAATTCAATTGATATCTTCAACTTTACAAGAACTATCTATTAAAATGGATAGTTTTAAAGACAACTTAGAAAACCTGAGAGAAAGTTTTCATATTCAAACTGAAATGTTTAAAGAACTTCTCCATCAACAGCAGGTCAAAATATTAAACATTGAAGAGTCCTTATCTGATATAGATGGAAGGCTCAAACAGGAGGAAACCCAGGGTGATTTTCTTCAGCAACAAAATAAATGGCTTATTAACAAACTGGACGATATGGAAAATCGAGAAAGGAAGACTAATGTGAGAATCTTTGGTTTACTGGAAAAATCTGAAGGAGATGACATGATTTCTTTCCTTAATTCATGGTTACCTGACATCCTTGAACTGAAAGAAGGTTTCTCTTATGGTATAGAAAGAGCCCATCGAGCCTTTGGAAACCCATTCCTATATCTTCAACATCCTCACCCAGGTCAGTCTTTGTTAAATTTCTCTCTTATCTAGATAAAGTGCTTGTTCTGAAATGTGCTTGGAGAAAGTCCACTCTGAAGTATAAGCAAAATCTAATTAGATTTGACAATGACTTTTCCTCCAGAGTCTTAGAAATGAGAAAGAAAGCCTGGCCACTGGTAAAGTTACTCAAACAAAATAAAATAAAAGCACAACTAGCATATCCTGCAAAAATAAGGATTTTCACTTCAAATGAAACAAGGACATTTAATGTTATCGAAGAAGCAATAACTTTCATAAAGAACAATAATTTGGTCACAGTTCCGGAAGAAATGGACTGGTCTCTTACTACAACATTAAAAAGATCCCCTGAGAAAAATAAGTGGATTGATGCAAAGAAAAAAAAAAGCAAAGAACTGAGTCAAAAAGTATTCCTCCTACTGCTTCTCTCAAAGAATCAACCAAAACTAAAAATTCAGGCTAAAGGTAACAAAATAGGTATTTGTCTACTTATATTTCAAGCTACTCACAAAATATCTGTTAGTAATATGAATACTCCATTCACATACAATAGACTTAATGATTGCTTTATTGTGAAATGGTGAAGTATAAAAATGAGGGTTGGGGAGGAAATATTTAATATTAATGTAACGTACTACAAATACTGACTGTACAAAAGTGTTTAAATCTAATAGGCAAGGATCGTTATTGGCATGCAAGTTTTAAATATGTTTGACTCATTTGAATCATTTGCAATGAAACATGGATTAATTCAACCTAGATAATGAATAGATCCTGCTGAATTATTTGTCAAATATTGTTACAGATTTCACTTAAAGGTTCTGCTTGTCACAAAAACTGAAGAGAAGCTTTTGTTACACGAGACACGTAGGGAAGCTTCAGTGCTTAGTCTGCGAGCTCCTTTAGTGCACTATGCGCACTATCGTAAAGGCAGAATGCTCAGTTGATAAAGTAAAGTGCCAAAAACACAATAAACACAACACAATATATCGATGTTAAGTCATTATACTTTCTAATTTAATATACGTATTAGGAACACAGTTTTAAGTAATCACGAAGTGTTTGAACATCTACCTTCCATATTAAAGATATGCAACGAAACCCCTTTAACACAAGTGCTGTATTAGCTAATCCTTTCTTTGTTTAGTTGTCAAATAATTTTATAGCCAGTGAAAAAAAAAACATAAAGTACTGAAGTCCGGATTATCTTACTACCGGAGATGGAGTTGACGCAAATACACAATTCTAGTGTGTAATCACATTACGCTTCCTTATGGCCTTAAAGCGACAGTACTTCTGTAAATAGGATAACTACTTAATATATATACTGTATGAAAGAAGGGATGGAAAGAAGGTATTACGAGGCATGAATATATTATAACTTATTGTTAGATATTATAAAACAAAAATAAAGGAATACATTTATACAGATAAAAGTGGAATATTCAGCATTAGACCCATGGTTAGATACTTTGAACTTCTCCATGAATCTGCATTATTTAGTTAATAAATAAATAAAGAAGAGAAATGACTTAAGTATGCATTTCACCATATCCAACGAAGTATCAAAGGAAGTTTTGGTATACTTAGAAACAGTTACTGGACTAGATGAGGAAAGAATATGTAAGGCATAATCTGATACTGGGTCTTTACAAGCGTGCAATAAGACAAATCTATAGCTTATTATAATAGACATAGAGTGCAAACAGTGAAGAGCTTGCAAAATGTTATTATTTCATACAAGCATGTCTAACCTACAAGAATACATTATTAATGGAATTTTTCTGCTGAGAAATGAATGGTTGTAAAGGCACTCGCACTATGAAACTAGCTAGATGAATATTTCATCTGTTTATCATTGTCATTATCTAATTTACAGCTACTATTAATGTTTGGTCATTGAAATGCAATTCTAAACTGATTTGTTTCTTAGAATTGATATTATATGAACGTAAAATAGAAATTTAAGACCGTACTCTACACATGCAATAGAATTTGTAAGGCTATTAGTAATTTTAATAACAAATGAACTTTCTATTGAAATTTAAGGTTACGTAACATAACATGATATAGAGCTCTGCATGTGTAATTGTTGTATAGCATAGCCTTGAGCTGCACTGTCTATGCTTTGCAATTCATATATATGCAGAACTTGTAGTTCACAAATTTAAACTAATCCATAACAGCGATGAGAGGTATTAGAAATTGTTTAATTCTCTGAGTTTTAAATTGTTACTAGTGTAAACAAATTGCACAACACTGGCTAAAGTATGCTCTATAAGGCGGTTATGAAATGAACTGGTCATTATATAGATACTCATATGAGATGGAAAGGAAATGGATTATCGAACACATTACATGATAATTTACTTATGTTATATAAATACTTTATTAAAAAGGAATTATACCTGAATCAATGCACATGATGTAATAAATGATAAAACTTAAATGTTTGAAATCTACACCAGGTTATTCTACAGCCAACACATCTCTAAATAACTTTGATTGAATTAATCACATATATTTGACTTGATCAATTGCAACCTCCAGAATAATATGCAAAGGAGCCTCTAATTTTCATTAATGTTTGGTTCAATTTCTGCAACAAAGGTTAATCTGTCTTCTTAGTTCACTTAGATTGGGAATGTTATACATTCCATGTTTGTTAAAAGATTATTTTAAATATTTGTTTATATGCATTTATAAAGTCTACTATTGTACATTTGTTGATTTTTTTCTTCTGGCCTCATTCAATTTTTATTTTATATAGTTTAAAAGGAAGTAACAGCCTCAACACTGAATTCAACGCATATATGGAGATTATACAGCAAATAAATGACAAAATATACAGTCATCATTTCAATCAAAACTCTTTAAGTACAAATTAATAAGATGGACACAGTATTGCTCTTACTTAAATACCTAAAAATAAATAAAGCACAAGTGTTTTTTCTACAGGAAACTCACTTTAAAGCTAATGGTAATTTCAACGAACTAGCGAAAAAGGCAAAGAAAGTCGCAGGTAAACCAACTGTCTTTAATCCAACAACAGGAACTCACAAATTACCAACGGACTGCAAACCAACATTCACATTAAAATAAAACTAGCAGGACTTCTTCAGATAAAAAGTGTCATAAAATTTTCATCATTAAATAATGAATGAATAGATGGGTGTTGCGTGCAACACAAACTTCACTCAATTAACTTAAAGGAGCATTGCTCACTATAGTACATAAATTGTAATACAAAATACGTATGTTTACAACAAGTTTCTTCCTCTCTGTAACATAAAAAAATAAATAAATAGCTAAATAAAAGATTTCAACACTTGCAAGCAGACATGTCAAGGATTTACGGGTACAAATAATGCAAAAGCTATGTATGAAAAGATGATAAATAATACTTTTATGTACCTAGTGTCATACATTGAGTTTTTTAGAAATTTTTGTTTTTATTTATATTTAAAATTCTTAAATGCATAAACCTATAAGTGTACCCAAGTCCTACTTCTCTAATGAAAACTATAATTTTAATTTAAATTTAAATTTTAATTTTAATTTTTGTCTTTTAATTTTTAATGCTTAATATTTTATGTTTAATGTTTGATAGTTGCCTTGTTACTGTGTGAGGCTAGCTATGCAAATTTGGTCATGGCATCATGGGAGCAAGAGTTTATTTTCAATAAACCTGATATAAAGAAACAGATGTATTTTTACACACGCTTCCTTGATGACATTTTTATACTACTTAATGGTGACAGGGATGACGCAATAGCATCGGTAGATTATTTTAATAGTACAACAAGCTTCCTTTCTTTTACATTTGCCTTTGACACTGACCAGATTTCTTATCTGGATGTAGATTTGGGCAAAGATGTAACAAAAAATTCATATGTTTTTAAAATCTACAGAAAACATACATATTCCAATTTTTTTCTCCATTACAGTAGCTGTCACCCTTGGCACCAGTTGGTCAGTTGTCAAAGGACAATTTGTGAGAGCTGCGCGTATGGACACACTTGAATCAGACGTTTTATATGTAAGTCAAAAATTGAAAGATATGTTTCTTAAAAGGGGTTACCCTGAGGACCTGATAGACATGGTTTGTGATGAAGTTACCACTAAGAGAGAACAAGGCCTGTATAGGCCAATCCAAAGTTTGAGTTTTAATAACACTGGAACAATTGATTTCAGTCATGCTGACAAGTATGAATATACAATCAGTTTGATAACCCCCTTTAATAGTGACGCTAAGGAGATTAAGTATATCCTATATAAAAATTGGGAAATAATTAGGAGAGACATTCATATTTCTGATAGGTTTGAGAACAATCCTCAAATTACATATAAGCGTGGTACTAATTTGAAAAGTTTATTAGAGGTCAACAAACCAGTTTTAAATTGGAAATATGGTATGTATAAATGCCAAATGTGTAAGCACATGAGTACAGGCAGAGAGGTAACCATTAGAAATACTATTTACAAGACTCATTCTAGGTTTACTTGCCAGTCTAAATCTGCTGTCTATGTGGCTCAATGCTCAGGTTGTACTGCTTTCTACATCGGTAAAACCGATCGTAAGTTGAAAGAATGTGTTTACGAGCATTTGTATAAAATCAGAAATCAAAGCTTAGACAATGCTCTGGCAGGACATATAGTGTCACATCCACATCATTCTTTCTTATTTAAAGCCATTGATTCAGTGTTTGATGATAATAGAGGTGGGCCTTCATCTTTACTGTTGAAACAGCTTGAATTATGTTGACAACTTCATACTGGGTCTTGTTTCCATCCAGGTTTGAATGAGGTAGTATCTTTCACATGTATACTCAAACCTAGGAATTTGAAACACTAGTATACTATAAACATATATACATAATACTCTTGTTACCCTTTGGAGAAAAGAAAATGTAACAGTAACAAGGCAACTATAAAACATTAAACATTAAATATTAAACATTAAAAATTAAAAGACAAAAATTAAAATTAAAATTTAAATTAAAATTATAGTTTTCATTAGAGAAGTAGGACTTGGGTACACTTGTAGGTTTATGCATTTAAGCAGTTTAAATATAAATAAAAACAATAAATTCTAAAAAACTCTTAAATAATAATTTTATGTACCTAGTGTTATACATTATCATCTTTTCATACATAGCTTTTGTATTATTTGTACCCGTAAATTCTTGACATGTCTGCTTGCAAGTGTTTAGCTATTTAGTTGGTGTAATAGTAGTGCGGTAATTCCTTTTTCAGATTTTAACAAACTTTAGTTTTTGTTTGTACTGTTGTTAACAATAAAATCTTTTATTTAGCTATTTATTTTTTTTTTATGTTACAGAGAGGAAGAAACTTGTTGTAAACATATGTATTTTGTTTTACAATTTATGTACTATAGTGAGCAATGCTCCTTTAAGTTAATTGAGCAAAGTTTGTGTTGCACGCAACCCCCATCTATTCATTCATTATTTACTGATGAAAATTTTATGACACTTTTTATCTGAAGAAGTCCTGCTAGTGAGCAGGACAAAAAGTGCTTTATTTTAATGTTAATGCTGGTTTACAGTCCGTTGGTAATTTGTGAGTTCCTGCTGTTGGATTAAAGACTGTTGGTTTACCTGCGACTTTCTTTGCCTTTTTTGCTAGTTCATTTATTTTTATTTTCAGCAGTTTGCTAATGATAATTTCACTTGGAACCCAAGTGACTTCCTAAAGCTATCTAATTCATCATAGAGTAAAAAAAACAGGGGGGGGTATTAATACTATAGAAGAAAAATATTATTAATCCACAAGTTTTATTTAACTATGAAGACAAAGAGGGCCTTTTATCAATAGTAAGATATAGTAATATAATCTGAACATTGGTGAACTTGTATTGGTTTCCGGGTATAGGTATAGGAACTATTAAAAAACACACAGAACTTATTAACAAAACATCTAAAGGTAACTTAATTTTGGGATGTGATTTTTACTGTATCTTAGATAGCCAGGAGACTACCAATAAAAGACCTTTTTGTAGCACATCTACAGGGAGAACTCTTAAAAAATGGATAGATAACTTGCAATTATTAGACTCATTTAGTCTTAAGAGTGAAAGTTCATTACTATTCTCCCATAGTGATTATAGATTTAACACTCAAACAAGAATTGATAAAATATATGTATCTCATGATTTAAAAATGAAAATATCACATTCTTCTATAATCCCCTGTCTGACCATAACTCGCTTATTCTTAGAATTCAAATGGATTTCAAAAGATTGATAATTACCAAGAGAATATTTTACTAAATTAAAAGAGTTTAAGCCATGGTTAGATTTGGAAATAAAATATTTCTTGGATATAAACTATACTAGTGACATACATATAGTTATTTTATGGGATTCTCTAAAGACATATCTTTATGGCAAAATTATTTCTTGGTGTAATAATAAAGCGAAGGAATGGGAATCAGAGCTAACTAACATTCAAAAACAAATCATAGAAACTAACCTAAAGGATTTGGAAGACCCTGTTATAAAAAAAGGAGATTGCAAAATTAAATAAAAAATATAATGATATCTTATTGCATAAAATCAATTTGGCCTTAGAAAAATTAAAATAAAATTCTTATTCAATCTCTCCCAAATATATGCATAATTTAGCTATGAGATTAAAAAGATCTTCCAATGCAAATACTATTACAAACATAATTCATGAAGGGGATAACAAGAAAAAAGTTTCAGATATAAGTGACATTTTGGATCCTTTTAAATTTTATTTCACAAAACATTATAACAATAATGACCCACTTCATAACAATACAAACATATGCCTAGATAACTTAAATTTAAATAAAATACCAGAGAACATGAATATTCAAAAACAAATTACGATAGAAGAAATTAATGAGAAATTAAAAGAAGTAAAATAACAAAGCCCCAGGCATAGATGGAATCATTATGGAAATTTATAAACTATTCCCATCATCTGTCATACCAATACTACAAAAAGCACTAAACAAAATATATTCACAAGGCACAATTCCACCATCATGGAGATACTCATTGATTACATCTATTTTAAAGGAAAATAAAAGTCTCACTTCATGTAGCTCATATAGACCTATTTCACTCCTTAATAATGACTACAAATTTTTATGTCTATTCTAGTCAATAGAATAAAAAACACTCCAACTAAAGTCATTAATGATAACCAAACAGGGTTTATTTACAACAGACGCACCCATAACATACATAGAATCTTAACCACTGTAGATATTTTAAATAAAGACAAAGCTGAAGCACTAATAGTCACATTAGATATTGAAAAAGCATTTGATTCATTAAATTGGAATTACCTATTCAAAGTTTTACAAACTTATAATTTTCCTACACAATTCATCACTCTAATAAAGAATATATAGAGAGACAACCTGGCATAAGTAAAATTAGGTCTATTCACATCGGAAGCAATTAAAATTACTAAGGGTACCAAACAAGGATGCCCCATGTCTCCAATATTATTTGACCTAGCAACTGAACTTTTTTCCTCTGAGATTTGTTCAAATCCCAAAATTAAAGACATTAACATTTATAATAAATTTAACACCAAAATAATGTTATTTGCTGATGAAATTTTACTTACCTTGTCAAACTCAGATGAGTCTCTATGTGAATTAAACTCTATTGCTGAGAAATTTCATCACATCTCAGGTCTAAAAATTAATGCTTATAAATCAAATCACATACTATTAAATAATAAAAATAAATCAAATACTAACATAAATCAAATACTTGGTAAACACGTTTCCTCTTTAGATTATTTAGAGATTGTTTTATGTAAAAACCTAGAACTAACTTTATCTACAAATTACAACAATATTCTGAATACCCAAAAATTATCAATAGGAAAATGGAATAAACTGTATTTAACCTTTAAAGATAGATTACCGTTAATAAAAATGGTCACTCGCCCAAAGGTAAACTACAGTACACAAGCTATCCCTATAATTCCTAGCAACAAAAACTTAAAAGATTTAAATAGAATTATTATAAGTTTCCTTTGGTACCCCCCCCAAAAAAAAAAACAGAATAGCTTATCTGAACCATATAAGGCCCTGGGAGATGGGAGGCATTAACTTTCCTGATTTAGAAACTTATATCAAAGCATCCATTTTCAAAATGATAGTAAATTGGATAGATCCAAAAATTTTCCTCAGCATGGAAAACATTACATACTGTTATTTTTCAAGAGGAATGTAAATTAGCAAAAAATATACAATTAAATGATCAGAATAATAAGCTCTGGTGCTTTATTTGTGTTAACTTGCAATACAACTGCACCAAACCTACTAATCTAAATTATATAAGTTATATTTACAATACTTTGTAAATAATAATGTTGATATCAAATTAGGGTTCCAGTTATTAACTCCATTTAAAATTACAAAAAAACGTTTTCAACAACATTCCTACAGATACCCTTAACTCATGGAAGAGAAACAACTTCATATGTTGGTATCATTGTATGGAAAATCTATTATTCTCACATATGAATCAAATAATTAACACATTTAATTTATCAAGCACTGACTGGCTAGCTCTCAATACACTAATAGCTTATGCAAAAGATTTATGTAGAACAATAGATAATTCCTCATTTAGTTCCGTGCCCAAATTTGTATCTCATTTATATGGGATAATATATGGAGACTTTAATTGGACAAATTTAATTTCAAACTTATATAAAATTAACATCAACTATAAAACAAAAGCTAATCAGAAATTTTGGAATTTCATCACTAAAGATCATACATTATTGTTATCAAATGAGACCAAAAAAGATATATTATATTCTATAAAGTTAACCTCAAATATACAATGTTGGAAAATGTTTGCATGGAAGCTCCTTCACAGAGCCTTTTACACTCCAAGTAAAATAGCTAAATTTAATAACATGAATGAAACATTATGTTGGAGGTGTTCAATAAAATGTAATGCAGATTGGTCTCACATTATGTATGAATGTTCTTATAAAAAGAAATTTTGGGAAGATATTGCTGAATTTTGCAAGCCATTTATACTGATTCTTTTATTTTGTTAAAGTTAACAATTCTCCTGAATATATATGGAGCCACTGCAATGAAAATGAAAGACCGGTATCTTCTTTGGACTATAATGGCAGTATCAAAAATGTATTACAAGGAAATGGAACTCAACTATCAGTCCAACTTTCGAGGATTTTCTAACTCTATTGAAAGAGGTAGCTTTGTTAGAAATCAAAGTTAAGGAAATGAGAATCTTTCCTAGGAAATGGACCAACAATCCTTGGGAGAAAGTTCTCTCCCTAGCTGAGACACTCAAGATGGTCACAAATTAACCTATATAAGAAGAGAAGTCGCAAGGAATCATCATTTATTTGTCCAACTGTTTGTTTAATAATGTATAGCATCTGTATATGCAAAAATTATTTGTACTTCTTATATACAACTGACTTGAGGCCTATGTACATTTGTAAATAGTTACTTAACTTAAATATTTGATTTACAAAATCCATTAACTATTGTTTGTAAAGAATCCTTTCAATAAAATTATTTGACCAAAAAAAAAAAAAAAAAAAAAAAACTAATATCAGGAGCATGAGCAATAAACTGCCACATTCATGCCTGGTTAACACAATCTAACCCAGACATAATATCAGTCTCATGTACAATAAACTGACACTGTCATGAGTTGTTGACACACACTAACCCAGACATAATATCAGGAGCACGTGCAATAAACTGACACTCTGTCATGTCTGGTTAACACACACTAACTCAGACATAATATCAGGAGTACATGCAATAAACTAACGCTGTCATGTCTGGTTAACACCCTCTAACTCTGACATAATATCAGTCGCATGTTAATATAAACAGACACTGTTATGCCTGGTAAACACACTCTAACCCAGATATAATATCAGAAGCACGTGCAATAAACTGACACATTCATGCCTGGTTAACACACTTTAACTCAGATATAATATCAGGAACACATGCAATAAATTGACACACTGTCATGCCTGGTTAACACAATCTAACCTAGACATAATATCAGGAGCCCATGCAATAAAGTGACTCTGTCATGCCTGGTTAACACACTTTAACTCAGACATAATATCAGTCGCATGTGCAATAAACTGACACTCATGCCTGGTTAACACACTCTAACCCAGACATAATATCAGGAGCACATGCAATAAACTGACTCTCATGCCTGGTTAACACACCCTAACCCAGACAGGATATCAGGAGCATGTGCAATAAACTGACTCTTTCATGCCTGGTTAATATACTCTAACCCAGACATAATGCATCAGTTGCATGTGCAAAAAAGTGACTATATCATGCCTGGTTAACACAGCCTATCCCAGACATAATATCAAGAGCACGTGCAATAAACTGACAATGTCATGCCTGGTTAGCACACTCTAAACCAAAAGTGACATCAGGAGCACGTGCAAAAAACTGACTCTGTCATGCCTGGTTTACACACACTAAGCCAAACATAATATCAGGAGCACGGTCAATAAACTGACTCTGTCATGCATGGTTAACACACACTAACCCAGATATAATATCAGTCGCATGTGCAATAAACTGACACTGTCATGCCAGGTTAACAAAATCTTACCCAGACATAATTTCAGGAGCACGTGCAATAAAATGACACTGTCATGCCAGGTTAACACAGTCTAACCCAGACATAATATCAAGAGCACGTGCAATAAACTGACTATATCATGCCTGGTTAACACACTCAAACCCAGATATAATAGGAGCATGGGCAATAAACTGACACTCATGCCTGGTTAATGCACACTAACCCACAAATAATATCAGGGGCATGTGCAATAAACTGACACTGTCATGCATGATTAACACACTGTAACCCACACAAAAAATCAGGAGTACATGCAATAAACTGACTATATCATGCCTGGTTAACACACTCTAACCCACACATAATATCAGGAACACGTGCAATAAACTGACACACTGTCATGCCTGGTTAACACAATGTAGTCCAGACATAATATCAGGAGCATGTGCAACAAACTGACTCTCATGCCTGGTTAACACACACTAACCCAGACATAATATCAGTTGCATGTGCAATAAACTGACTCTGTCTTGCCTGGTTAACACACACTAACCCAAACATAATATCAGGAGCATGTGCAACAAACTGACTCTCATGCCTGGTTAACACACACTAACCCAGACATAATATCAGTCGCATGTGCAATAAACTGACTCTGTCTTGCCTGGTTAACACACACTAATCCAGACATAATATCAGGAGCACATACAATAAACTGACACTCTGCCATGCCTCATTCACTCCGGAGCAGCTCTTTTGAGTGTGCACCTTTAACCCCTAGTGGGCTTGGTTTAAGCCTTTAAAAACTAAGTTATCACCTTAGAGTTCTAGAAAACTCTCATTGAAAGAGGTCAAACATCAACAGAGTTGTGTTTGCCATCACATATGGCTCAAGACAAAATATCCTGGTACCTTGTAAGTAACATGGTTTTGGAATTATTAATGCAAATATGAACAATCCATATTTGACGCATAGAGGAGCAGTAGGGGTTAACTGCAGACGGCACCTGGAGGAGCACTCGGCTGTTGACACTCTAACCCAGACATAATATCAGGAGCCATTGCAATAAACTGACTCTGTCATGCCTGGGTAACACACACTAACCCAGACATAATGTCATTCGCACGTGCAATAAACTGACACTGTCATGCCTGGTTAACACACTCTGACACAGACATAATATCAGGAGCATCTGCAATAAACTGACACTCTGTCATGCCTGGTTAACACACACTAACACAGACATGATATCAGGAGCACGTGCAACAAACTGCCACTCTCTCAGGCCTGGTTAAAACACACTAACTAAGACATAATATCAGAAGCACGTGCAATAAACTAACACTGTCATGCCTGGTTAACACACTCTAACCCAGACATAATATCAGTTGCACATTCTATAAACTGTCTCTCTGTCATGCCTGGATAACACAATCTAACCCAGACATAATATCAGTCGCATGTGCAATAAACTGACACTAACATGACTTGTTGACACACACTAACGCAGACATAATATCAGGAGCACGTGCAATAAACTGACACTCTGTCATGTGTGGTTAACACACACTAACTCAGACATAATATCAGGAGCACATGCAATAAACTAACACTGTCATGCCTGGTTAACACCCTCTAACTCTGACATAATATCAGTCGCATGTGAATATAAACTGACACTGTTATTTTATTTATTTAACATTTGTTGACCGGGAATGTCCGACTAGGTTCCACAGAGCCTGTTTTCAGCGGAGGCCCAGGGAGAAATGCTCCAGATGCATGTCTTTGGAATGTGGGAGGAAACCCATGTGAACACAGGGAGAACATGCAAACTCCTCACAGAAGGCACCCCACCCGAGAATCGAACCGGAGAACCTCTTGCTGTGAGGTGACAATGTTAACCGCTGCACCACTGTGCCACCTGGTTAACACACTCTAACCCAGAAATAATATCAGGAGCATGTGCAATAAACTGACACTGTCATGCCTGGTTAACACCTTCTAACTCTGACATAATATTAGTCGCATGTGCAATAAACTGACTCTGTCATGCCTGGTTAAAACACACTAACCCAGACATAATATCAGTCACATGAGCAATATACTGACACTGTCATGACTGGTTAACACACTCTAACCCAGACATAATATCAGGAGCACATGCAATAAACTGACTCTCATGCCTGGTTAACACACCCTAACCCAGACATAATATCAGGAGCACGTGCAATAAACTGACTCTTTCATGCCTGGTTAACACATTCTAAACCTGACATAATGCATCAGTCACATGTGCAAAAAAGTGACTATATCATGCCTGGTTAACACAGCCTATCCCAGACATAATATCAAGAGTACGTGCAATAAACTGACAATGTCATGCCTGGTTAGCACACTCTAAACCAAAAGTAACATCAGGAGCACGTGCAAAAAACTGACTCTGTCATGCCTGGTTAACACACTCTAACCCAGACATAATATCAGGAGCATGTGCAATAAACTGACTATGTCATGCCTGGTTAACACAATCTAACCTAGACAGAATATCAGGAGCATGTGCAATAAACTGACACTCTGTCATGCCTGGGTAAATAAATCTAACCCAGACATAATATCAGGAGCACAAGCAATAAACTGACACTGTCATGCCTGGTTAACACACTCTAACCCAGATATAATATCAGTCGCATGTGCAATAAACTGACTTTGTCATGCCGGGTTAACACAGTCTAACCCTGACATAATATCAGGAGCACGTGCAATAAACTGACACTGTCATGCCTGGTTAACACAGTCTAACCCTGTCATAATATCAAGAGCACATGCAATAAACTGACTATATCATGCCTGGTTAATGCACGCTAACCCAGAAATAATATCAGGGGCATGTGCAATAAACTGACACTGTCATGCGTGGTTAACACACTGTAACCCACACATAAAATCAGGAGTATGTGCAATAAACTGACTATATCATGCCTGGTTAACACACTCTAACCCACACATAATATCAGGAACACGTGCAATAAACTGACACACTGTCATGCCTGGTTAACACAATGTAGTCCAGACATAATATCAGGAGCATGTGCAACAAACTGACTCTCATGCCTGGTTAACACACACTAACCCAGACATAATATCAGGAGCACATACAATAAAGTGACACTCTGACATGCCTGGTTAACACATTCTAACCCAGACATAATATCAGGAGCCGTTGCAATAAACTGACTCTGTTATGCCTGGTTAACTTACTCTAACCCAGACAAAGTATCAGGAGCATGTACAATAAACTGACATGCATGCCTGGGTAACACACACTAACCCAGACATAATGTCAGTCGCACGTGCAATAAACTGACACTGTCATGCCTGGTTAACACTCTGACACAGACATAATATCAGGTGTATGTGCAATAAACTGACACTGTCATGCCTGGTTAACACAATCTAACCCAGACATAATATCAGGAGCATCTGCAATAAACTGACACTCTGTCATGCCTGGTTAACACACACTAACACAGACCTGATATCAGGAGCACGTGCAACAAACTGACACTCTCTCAGGCCTGGTTAAAACAAACTAACCCAGACATAATATCAGAAGCATGTGCAATAAACTAACACTGTCATGCCTGGTTAACACACTCTAACCCAGACATAATATCAGTCGCATGTGAATATAAAATGACATTGTCATGCCTGGTTAACACACTCTAACCCAGACATAATATCCGGAGCACGGGCAATAAACTGACACACTCATGCCTGGTTAACACACTCTAACCCAGACATAATATCAGAAGAATGTGCAATAAACTGACTCTCATGCCTGACTAACGCACTCTATCCCAGACATAATATCAAGAGCACGTGCAATAAACTGACTCTGTCATGCCTGGTTAACCCACTCTAACCCAGACAAAATATCAGGAGCACGTACAATAAATTGACATGCATGCCTGGGTAACACACACTAACCCAGACATAATATCAGTTGCACGTGCTATAAACTGACTCTCTGTCTTGCCTGGATAACACACTTTAACCCAGACATAATATCAGTTGCATGTGAATATAAAATGACACTGTCATGCCTGGTTAACGCACTCTAACCCAGACATAATATGAGGAGCACGTGCAATAAACTGACTTTCATGCCAGGTTAACACACTCTAACCCAGACATAACATCAAAAGCACATGCAATAAACTCACACTATGTCATGCCTGGTTAACACACTCTAACCCAGACATAATATCAGGAGCATGTTCAATAAACTGACATGTTCATGCCTGGTTAACGCACTCTAACCCAGACATAAAATCAGTTAAACGTGCAAGAAACTGACACTGTCATGCCTGGTTAACACAATCTAACCCGAACAGAAAATCAGTCACATGTGCAATAAACTGACATAATTCCATAAGCACGTCCAATAAAGTGACTCTCTGTCATGCCTGGTTAACACACTCTAAACCAGACATAATATCAGGAGCATGAGCAATAAACTGACACACATGCCTGGTTAACACACTCTAACCCAGACATAATATCAGGAGCATGTGCAGAAAACTGACACTGTCATGCCTGGTTTACCCACTCTAACCTAGACATAATATCAGGAGCATGTGCAACAAACTGACCCTCTCATGCCTGGTTAACCCATTCTAACCCAGACATAATATCAGGAGCATTTGCAAAAAACTGACATTATTATGCCTGCTTAACACACTCTAACCCAGACATAATATCTGGAGCACATACAATAAACTGACACTGTCATAGGTTCATAGGTAGGTACATAACGAGCATACAAGCTAGCAAAAATGTACGCTTTCGCCACCTAAGAAAATATCCTGTATTATCGAGCAGACCAGAATATCCCTGGGGTTAATGTTCACATTTCATCCAATCATCAGATCTTGAAGAGTGCTAATGAGGAGCTCTGTTTATAGATGGTAGCCCAGATATAATTCTGGACAAATCTATCCTCCAGCATGTTCTGATTGTGGTGATAATTACCCAACGTATAGGATAATCTAATTAAGAGCATGTCCAACACTCTTTGCATAGCTGTATGTTAGCAGAGACTGCTCAGAATGATAGGCAGTAAAGTTGTAATGAGACGGTCTGCATACATCTGTTACCTAATCCCCAGGTATTTCTGTGGCCCAGTTGTTGTAGATGTCTTGTGGTACATACCAAAACTGACTCTATAATGGGTCTAATGAGTGATGAGTAAAACAATGATCTGAAAATTTTGTGATAATAGCCAGTAGAAGATTTCCTGACCACTGTGACATGTGATTATCAAAGGAGACCACTGCACCTGTGTCAAGGTCCTTATCACATGCATTAAGTAAACTACCAGCATGCTGGGATGTACAGATAAAAATGACAATACTCCTGAGCTTCAGGCCATGGCTTCAAAGGTATCTGTCTCAGTACAGTTTGTCCACATCATTAACAATATCTAGTTTGCAGTCATCTGCAAACTTGTTACCAAAGACCCTCTGTGTTGGCCTGCACTCAGAGAAGTAGATACCAATCAGAAACTCAGGACTAACTGGTACTCCACTCACTGGTCTGATGTCAATTTAATCTGCTATACAGTGTGGGTTCTTAGGACATTAAACCCATCTGTACATAGCGGCTCTAGTTTAGACCATCTATAATTCCAGATATGTCAGCAGATCTAATGCTGGTTAACCATCACCCTCATCTAGCTGGTGACTGTCAAAAATCAATATTTTACATCTCTTTTACAACCAAATTCAGTCAGAGTTGGCAATTACCACTGTCTTTGCATGAGTTCCACATGATATCGCCCATGGACTTGCAGATCACCCCAGGCTAATCGGTAGTTCCCAGGCACATGCTCAGGAGTGGAATAACCATCACTGCCCCATTCATTACAAAGCCTGATGAGCTATGATTGAACATGGTACTATATGCCAGTTCATCAGAATTGTAAAGCACCTGACATTGTCATGTCCCATGGATGCTGTGTTCTTGCTTTAAATGTGATTACAGCTGTGATTATAACTTTACCTCTATAGAGATTCAGATAATAATGTTAGCACTGAACCCATCTGTTAGGATGTGCAATAGTTGGTTCTGTAAGTGCCATTGTGTTAACTCAGACAGATCTGAGTGTTCAAGATTGTGACATAAAGCAGAATGCTTTCATTGTCTTAGATCTAAAACATAACAGCCATATATGAGGGATCTCAGTCACTGAGGTTGACCAATTTCTCCAGTCATGGGATTTACTATGCAACAGTTTACTCTGTTGTAGAGTTTGTTTATCAGAGGACCAGATGCCTGGAGGATAACACTGGTTCTATTAGATAATGATCCAGCATGTGTAATGCTTATAAAGTCAGTGTGGATTAATACATACCTCTATTGTCCATCTGCATGGGATGTCAGAACCACGTCAATAAGTGTGTAGTTGGCTGGAGAAGACAACAGCTAATTGGGGTGTATATGTCAGGCTGATTAGCTGTCTGGATCTGACCAATTCAACAGAATAATACCTCAAACACTGGTTTCAGCGTTAATGACCAGGTCTAATATTGCTGCCCCTGGTGGTGTAATAAGTCATCCAAGCATAATATGAATTTTAGAAAACTCTGAGCAAAAGAGTTGCACATAGTAGTTTTCCAGTTAATGGTGTGTAAAACACTACCCATATTCAGTGTTGTACTAATACCCAGGTATCAAGAAATAAAATCCATGTCTGTAGCAATATAATTTATTGCTCCTGCTCAGAGTTAACACTTCTATAACTCAGCATTATGTTGTGCAATAGCCTGATGTGTGGATATCCAATAATATGATCATGCCCACCTTTAGTGCTTCTGGGATGTCATGTGGTATAATTGAACACTGTTAATGGCCAGCTTTTGAACTGTCACTGCACAGATTTCAATATAAAGTGCCTCGATCATTTTGAGGTTTAACTTCAGCATTGAGTAGCACCACTCAGATGCTGTTTGCACCTAGCGGTGAATTAATATTTGAACCTCCTAAAAAAGGCACTATAGGTGTAAAGAGCCTGAGCCAGTATCCAGAATCCTAATTACAGTTGAGGCCATCAATAAAGCATCTGGATGTCGATCATGCCCCAGGTTAACAAATACTATCCTAGAATACACCAGAATTTAATAATTGTTGAATTTAATCATTTTATGCAAGTATCATTCTGGTGATGCAGGATGCTACTGTTATCACCTGCTGACACAAGATCAGAGCTTCCATGTCTCTTTTCATGTAGTCCAGATATATACGCCTCAGGTCATTCACACGAACGACAATGACAGTGTCATGTACTTATTGTGGAACCTGGCATCCTGGCATCCTGACATACAGGCAGCTGACAGTAACTTTCAGTCTATGAGATAATACCTGTGCTCACCATAGAGTCACCTATCTAGAGCAATGTAATATCAGCTGTGCATAAACTGATCCATGTGTCATTTGGGTTGTGTTTTAGTTATGCCATCTTATGCTTTGATTCCTGATGCTGGAGCAGGTTTTATCAGAGCCCAATGTAGCTGCGTGTTTCATGCCTGGTTCAGTTCTGAACTATGTATATGTGGTGTGGTAATACCTTCTCCCTACCGTCTATCCAGTCTGGATGAAGAGACTTTACTCCAGTTTGGCTATATAAGTGCACTTCTCATGCAGTGTTGGTGGTAGAGGAGATGTCATATCAGGCAATAAACACTTGCATGCCCAGATATCAGCAGAATAAATCACTAGCTGACTCAGACATGCCTGGCTATTTATTAAGACTACCGCTCCAGACAAATATGCTGTATAATTTCACATGTAGTGCTTATAATGAGTTCTAACAAGTGCTAATTCAAAGAAAAGATTTGAGGCTAAACTGACACTGGCTATTATAAGAAACATAACTAAGCTAGACATATAACACAGAAGAACTTGTCAGAAGCCAACAATCAGTCTAGACCATAACAGGAAAGGCAGGAACAACTTAATCTGTTTCCCAGATGCTCTCTACACAGATAATAAGTGGCTGAATCAAATACTGATCTCACTTCACTCAAGTTGAGAGAGCAAATGAGATGTAATTAAAGGAGTATCCCACAAATCAGACGGGCATTTTTCCTAAGATTAACACCAAAACAGAAACAGGGAGGGCGGGTAGGAAAACTAACTGAAAACCAGAGACAAAACTTCCAGTTCAGTTAATACTCATGCAACACAGTTAAATCAATTTAAATACTGTATTATTTGAAAAAAAGTGCAGATAAAGGTACTTAAATTCTCTTATACATCCAGTTGACTACAGCTCGATCTTAGCCAGCCAAAGCTGAGGTGCCTGGTTAACATACACTAACCCAGACATAAAAATAGAAGCATGTGCAATAAACTGACACTGTCATGACTGGTTAAGACACTCTAACCCAGCTATAATATCAGGAGCATGGGCAATCAACTGACATTGTCATTCCAGGTTAACACACTCTAAACCAGATATATTATCAGGAGCATGTGCAATCAACTAACGCTGTCATGCCTGGTTAACACACTCTAACCCAAACATAATATCAGCACTATGTGAAATAAACTGACACTGTCATGCCTGGTAAACACAATCTAACCAGACATAATATCAGGAATATGTGCAATAAACTAACACTGTCATACCTGGTAACACACTATAACCCAGATGTAATA